>NC_031792.1:3503670-3535998 GCF_001522545.3 Parus major | reverse complement strand
AGGAATGCTCCCATCCCTCTCCCTTCAGCCCAGGAACGAGATGCTGAGCCTGTGCACCTTCCCCTCCTTGCTGGAGGAGGCTCCAGCATCCTGCTGCTGCTCCCTCTCCCCGAAGGACTTTTACCATCACTGGGGTTTGCTGAAAATTCTCGCTGCCTCTCCACAGCGTAAAGTCCTGCAGACTTTTTTTTGCCTCGCAGCTTTCAGAGCAGGTGTAAAAGAAGGATTCTCCATAATCTGTGCTGATCCCTGCTCCTGCCCAGCCCTGAGCACAGATGAGAGGGACTCTCACCCTGCTCGAGTCAGGGAATTCATTACCTGCCACATCAAATATGCTCCTCACCTTTCCACTGCCTGACCTCTGCTCCTCTCCAAAATGGGATATCTCCACCCTTACCAAGGAATAAGCTGCTGTGAATACTTAATTGCTTTTATTACACTCCTGTAATTGTTATCATGACCTTTCTATGGACTATTTTGATGTGCCTCTCACCAGGTCATTATTTCCGAGCCATAGGCTCCAGTGGAACAGAAACATTAATCTGCTACAGACAGCAGATCCAAAGCTCATGGTGTTTGATCTCTCCTGGTGAAAAAAGGAGGCCACAAGCTAGGCCAGGTTGAGCTCTGGCATTCTGGTGATGCCATGAAATCCCTGATTTTTCCCAACAGTTCCTCCCACCTCTCTTGTTGATCCCCTCATCAGCTTAGCAAGCAGCAAAGCAAGAGCTGCCACAATTACAAATCTTAAATACGGCCAGGAGCAACTGGAACAGAGCGAGCGGGGAGTCCAAGCTGCAGTGGCCAGGATAATTCTGCAGGCAGTATTAGCTGCTTCAACAGCAGAGTGAGTCACTCCCCCAGCTAATTCCCAGCTAAAGAGAAAAATCAGGCTTTGATTCTCCATGGAGGTACGAGCAACAACACCTTTGCAGTTCTCATTTCTGCTCCAAGCCATCCCACACAGCACAATGCCAAACACACGAGGCACCAGGCAGGACGAGCTGGCAAGAGCAAACAGGGGCTGTCTTTTGACCATCTCATTCTTCTCAGAACAAAGCTGTGGCCTGAGCAGGGTTGCTTTGGCTGAAGAAGCTGGAAATACAAACCCAACAAAAGCTCATCCTGCAGACCTGCCAGCTTTGGCAGCGTTCAGGCCGGGCTGACAGCCTCACCCTGTAAATAAATTGTTCCTGGTGAAAACAGAGGAGCCATCTCATCCATCTCAGGTGCTGCAAATCCACTGCTGGCCTTTCTGAGAGACTGCACTATATTAAGTGAGCTGTTTAAATGGCTACCAGCTCACCAAAGAGCCTTTTCATAAACAGAAATGTAACATTTGTTAAGCTGCTGTGGCTGCCCCATCCCTGGAAATGTTCCAGGCCAGGCTGGACAGGGCTTTGAGAAACCTGAAATAGTGGAAGGTGTCCCTGCCCATGGCAGGGAGTGGAACCAGATGATCTGTAAGGGGCCTTCCAACCCAAACAATTCTATAATTGGCTGAATTTCTAACTCTTGACAATACTTTCCTCCTTCTTCCCTGGTCTCCCAGCTACACATTCCTGTCTAGAGAGACAAACCTCCAGCCAAAAGTGAGATAACATTGTGCTCCTTCTGAGAACAGAGCAGACTCCAGGGCAGGGAGTGCCCAAGTCCTTGCAGGAAGAAGCCCCCAAAGCCTGGAGGACTGCAGTGCTGCAGGAGCAGGGACAGCAATCTCATTCCCATCTCCACTGATGACAATGATGGCTTTTTGAGCTACCTAAAAACAGAGGCCAGACAAAATTCAGAGAATAAAAAGCAGTTCTATTTATTGAAGGGCTTCAGGTACATTTAGGGCAGACAAAGCCCCTCAGGGGCTGCACCCAAAATGGACCAGGGCTCACAGGTTTGACACTTTTCTAAGTTTGTTCCATTTGCACATTGGGGTTCATCTCCCAATTCCAGCTTCAGGGAATGAAGGAATTTCCCCCAAGTTTGCTGCCCCCAACTCCCTTTTGTTTCCATCTCTGGGGCCTGAGGCAGTGAGGTGTCCTTGATTGCCAGGCCTGGAGAGGAATTGTTGTGTCTGCCCNATCTCTGGGGCCTGAGGCAGTGAGGTGTCCTTGATTGCCAGGCCTGGAGAGGAATTGTTGTGTCTGCCCAAAGTGGGGAAGCAGCAGCTCCCAGTGTGTGTGGAGTTTGGAGTTCCACACTGAGGAATGGCAGGAGTACAAATGGGTGAGAAACAGAAAAGCTGAAATCCTGAGGCATCAGGGAAGGCACAGGCAGGAAAGGGCCCAGCTCCTGGACACGGGCACAGCACGGTGTTGTCCCTGCAGGAGCACACCCTGAGCTCACACAACAGTTCTGTGGGGATGTGAGGGCTGGGGGACACTCTCAGCCAGCAGCAGCCTCTGCCAGGGAGCTCAGCCTAGCATTTCAAAGCACCACACTCTTATAAACACGACAAACTCCTAAATAACCACTTTGTTGCTGGGTCTCAAAGCCCTTTAGCACAGCTGCTGCAGTGACACAGGCACAGACAGCACCGGGGCTCAGCTCTTGTTGGGCCACAGGGACATCCTCAAACTGGCCCAAAGTGTGCCTAGAACTAGATAGACTTGCAAATTCCCAGTTTAACATCGTGTTGGATGCTGACCCAGTTTCTCCTCCCCTCTCTGTTCCAAGAAATGCAGCTGTTCAGGGAATCAAATCATCAGGGCTCCCTCAGAGCCTGGCTGGTCACGGCGCTTCCCTTCAGGCTCTGAGCTGCAGCACCAGGAGATCAGGATCTGTTTTTGTGACAATCCAGCAGCTCATGTCTCTTCAGGTAAATTAAATATTGCCCTGATTAGTTCTGATACACACAAGCATCCCCCACCAGCAGCTGAGGAACAAACAGGCAGGACAGGAAAAATGTTCTTCCCTTGCCATGAAAGGAGCAAGTGCAAGGTAAAGACAATCATTTCTCATCTGTGTGAAGCACAGCATCATTCCCACAGAGCAAGACGCTTCCAGAAACACATCTGGATCAACCACAGGGGACTTTGTGCCCACAGCCACCCCTGGGAATCCTTCCTGAGCCCACACACACACAGTTCTGTGGCCAGCCTTCCCTCACCTTCACACCCTGGCCTCAGGTGGGATGGGATCCCCCGGGCACAGGCTGATGGAGGCAGCAGCCAGAGCCCGTCAGGAAACATCAGCTCAGTCTCCTGCACTCAGCTCCATCCTGCTGCTGCTTCCCAGCTCCAGACAAACACTCTCCACTCTCCCTCTGCACCGCCTGCCCTCGGGCGACACTCAGGGTTTCGTTTCCTAAATGCTGTGATTATTATTTCATGGGCAGCCAGCTGCAGGCGAGGCTGGGTGAAGTGGGGCTGCTTTTCAGGCAAAAAGGGCAGCACGGTAAACCTGGGAGGGAAGGAAAATACTGGGAAATACCCAAAAATTTGGGATAGAGAATGGTGTTTCCTCTCCTCTCCTCCTGGTCCCTCACCATGGGGGTCAGAAAACATCTTCATATCGAACAGGGATAAAGGGAAGGCTGAGGTTTGGAGACACCAAGTTCATCCTTAGAGCAAGGCACCCAACATATGAATAATGGAAAAGTCTGTAGCAGCTCCACATTTGAGTTTGCACAGACATTTGCACTTGAAGCAGACTCAAATCCCGCTGCTTCTCCCTTCCCTGATTGATTCCAGCATCCAAACTCGGTGCAGTACTGAGGGCAGGGAAACACCCCATGCAAACAAAGTGAAATATTAACTTATATTTGTAGATGACTTTTTAAAGTGTCTATGAAATACTGCTCTGAAATACTGTGAAATACTACCCACATCTCTTAGCTCTCCCCTGGCTAAACCCACACTCCATCTGAGCCCAGGCTGCATCTCAGGCAGCAGAACTGAACACAAAAGTTTTATTTCTTTTATTTTGTCAGGAAAATTAATCCACAAACACCAGAGGTTTATGTCCAAAAAGGAGACAGAGGAGTCCTTTATCTGAATAAAGGGAGAGGCCATGGGACATTCCCCTGGGGTCTCTCCAATTTTTGGAGGACACAGTCTCCTTTTTATCCCAATTTCCCTCTCTCTTTCCCCACTGCCTGAGGTACTTGAGAGGCACAGACTTCCCAGAGTGCCTGATACCTAAGATTGCCCTCTAATGTATAAACCTCTCTTAATTTTTAATTCTTATGGCATTTATGGTGTTTCCCCATTGTCTCTTTCATCTTTCAATATCCAGTTTCATTCACCAGCAAACCTACAGTTTATTTGTAAAGACAAATATCTATTTTACCATTCAGTGGAATCCATCCCATTGTTTCTTTTATCTCTCAGTGCTGGTTTTATTCACCAGCAGACCCAGGGTTTGTTTGTAAAGACAAATCCATCATTCCTCTCAATTCTAAGACTAAAACATCTCAGGACACCTCTAAGAGTTGGATGCACAACTCATCAGCTTCTACCAAAAAAGAAAAGACCAAATAAGTGATACCTGCCCCTAATTGCCACTCCCTGCCCCAAAGCAGTGTCCCCAAGGCCCCCGGAGCTGTGGGTCTCTGTTCTCTCCCTCCAGCTCTGCTTGCTGGCCCTGGCTGTGCTCCCAGCTCTGACAGGAGCAGTTCTGCTCGGCACACTTGGCTGAGCAGCCCCTTCCAGCACAGTTTGTTATTCACATGCTCCGCCTGCTAATTGCTTTCTGAAATGGGCAAGGAACAGATGAGGAGCAGAATGCAGCTCCTGACAAATTCCCCAGCGCTGTAAATACGACTCACCTTGCTGTAAACAAGGAAATGCTAAAGGAGAAGGAAAGCAGAAAAGGCAGAACACAGAGTGCAGAAAAAAAATGAAATAAATCTCAAGCTTGTATGCTTCAAGGCAGGCTGCACAGGGGTGAGGACCCCAATCTATTCGGTGTTTCACTCCAAAGGCACCTGGGAGCCCCTGGGGAGCTCATGCTAATGCCAGCACAGCTACAAACCATTCCAGCAGAGCTGATTAGTGCCCAGCAACCTCTTTGTCTTGCTGAAGATACCCCGAATCAAGGTCTCCCAGGCAGCCTCTCTGCCTTCAGAACTAAATCCTAAAGAATGGGAGCGAGGCAAGGTTTTGAAACAAAGCAAAGAACTTTATTTCCTTCAGGCTCTGAGTATATCATCAGTTAGGAGAGGCTTCTGCACCTCCCAGTGCACAGCCCCACCACAGAGACAAGGATCTGCTGCCTCTTTGCAGGTGTTATGTCTCTGCTATTTTAAGGAAAATATAATTTGCTCTTAAAGATAATGAGATTTAAAGTTAATAAACTTGGGGCTTTAAGCTCTCTGGGTTGTGAATTCACAGGCAGCGCTTTAAACACACTTCCAGATTTCTCCTCGACAGCCACAAGGCCTTGAAGCTGTTTTAAACCCGAAACTTCAAGGCTCCCACATTTCCATGAGCAGGGGCTCTGCAGGGAAACATCAAATGCCATCAGATTCACAAGCACGTGGCAAAAATTGACAGCACTGGTGTGTAAACACCTGGAATTGGTGACTACACTCTCGTGCAGTGATAGAATCCAACAGTGTGAGTCATCCCACCCCAGAGGAAAACACATTTCAGTTCTAGAGGTAGAAGAAATACAAACCCAGCTCTCACTCTTTGGGGACAGAAGGTTCTGGAAGCCCTGAGCTTGTGGGCTGCAAACAATGGGAAATTCAAGAGTGAGAGATAAATGGTTTCTAGAGTTCCTTGCAGAAAGGAGAGAACTTCCACGTGTGAGAAATGAACTCTGTCACTGCCTGGGGCACGAGGATATCAGCTCTGATAGAAGATATCAAATGAAGTCAAGCAGATTAGGGAAAATGACCATGGAAATTTGAATTCACAGGATCCTTTTTCTGCAGACAGATGGTCATTTCAGCTTTCTATTCTCTAATCCCTTGTTCTGCCAAGCAAACATCCTAAATCCCAGATAATGTAGGTTTTACCATCTCGTGCATTTCCCCCAGCATTAAGGATACATATGCTGGAACATCTGCATGCCTGAGGAATTTACAGCCACAGGATTCTCCTACCTGGACCCAGGACAAACCACCCTGGCCTCCAGCCCCAGCAGGCAGCACAGGCCTTTTCCAGCCATCCTGGGGATTAAAGGGAATTTTTCCTGGGAATGGCCTTTCCCTAGGAACTGCTCAAAGTCCAAAACCAGACGTGAAACTCTGCTGGGAAAAAATCAGGCTGCCAGACCAAGGCAAAGGAGCTGATTTCTGAGGGAAGAGGGAGAGGAGCAGGAGACTGATGAGGGCTTGGTGCTCAGAAATTCTCTCCCAATTTCCCTGTTTGTCAGCTCAAGTGATTCACTGAAGCAGCTCCTGAAAACTCACCAAGGGGCGTTCACAATTAAACAGATATTGAGCTGAATTTCATGAAATATGCATATTGTTTGCTTTCTAAAAAGCTATTTAGATTAGACTGTGAAAAGACCAGAAATTGAGAATTAGAGCAACAATCACTCCCCAAGTAGCCTCTAATGAGCTCTGGTGGATGTGGAAGGAAGGGATGGTCTGGAGGAGCTCTGCAAGGGATGCACTGGACACACTCTGCTGGTGTTGAGAAATGGTCCAGAGCTCTTGGAAGCAGCTGTAGGTGCAGCCTGGCTTCCTCACAGGGCAAAGTCTGAAAGGATGAATTCCTGCAGCACAGAAATCACACCTGCTCTGTGAATGCTGGTCACAGCAGGGTCCCCAGTGGGATATCTCAATAAATGAGATTTTTAGGAGCTGCAGAGGCAGAGCCAGCCTTTGGGGAGCCCAGGAAGTGTGGGAAAGCCTCTGGCTGGGGAGCAGGGCCACTCCAGCCAGAGCTGGGGGACAGGGGAGGATGTGGTGTCCCTTGCAGGGCAGAGCCACCCTGAGCCCAGCACTGTGCTCTCTTCCTCTTCTCTAGCAGCAGGACTGGGTGTCCTTCATCCTCCTCCCACATCAATTTGGACAGAGGAGGGACATCCCTGACTGCCCCCTCCTCTACCTGCAGCCTTCCACAGGGCAGGGTTTGGGATTTCAACCTGGGAACATCTTCCCTGCCCTGGAAATAGCCTCCCTGACCTAGGAACGCCCTCCCTGAGGTTCCAAAGGTGCCCATCACACCCCAAAACTGCTGTTTCTGTTTCCAATTCTGCAGCTAATGGCTCATTGTTTGTATTCATGCACGAGGAGTAAATTCTTCATTATTGGAGAGAGATCTGACATGTACAAACAATTGGAGTAAATTGATTGTATTTTCCAAATCATCACACAGACTCTAATTCTATCGGCAAGGCGCACTAATTTGCACTAGAATTGCCTCCTAAATTAGGAATTAGAGCTTTTGACAGAGAAGACCAATGGCTGTCCTGGTGTCACAAGGCTGGGTGGGGGGAAAGCTGCAGGTCCCTTCCCAGCTCACACCAAAGAGCCTTTTCATCCCTCAGAATTTACTGAGGGGTGGTGAAGGAGATAGATCACTAGAGGAGCTTTAAAGGGAGGAGAGGAACAAACTGTTCTGTTAAAAATGAATAAAATATTTCAATGGAATTGCTCTATACCCAGAACATACCTTTTTAACACACAGGAATTCCCTGGCAAACTGGACACAGAAGGCTTTGCACACCTTTTTGTTGAACGGAGATGCTCAGTAGAGAGCAGCACTGAAAATCAGATCTCAGAGCACGCAGGGAATGGGTTTGTCCGTGCAGGAAGCAGAGGACAGGGTGCCCTGTGCTCTCCCAGACATGAGGTCATCTGTGCCAGCCCCTGAGCATGGCAGGGAGACAAAATCATTGAGTTCACTCGAGTCATGCAGCCAAAAAGCGTCTCTGTCTGCAGGAAGGGAAGGGATCGGGGCGTTCTGCACTTCCCAAAATGCCAGGCATGAGGTGTGTGTTCCTCACACGTCCCCTTCTCCATCCCAAACACGGATACCTCACCCTGCTTCCAGTCCTCACATGCTCCTGTCTCAGGGAAGGGGTGAACAAATGCTGAGGTAGGTGTCAGTCACATTGCTGGAACAGCGGAAGGAGCAGCATGACAAAATAAATTCCAAATATATAAAGCTTAACACTCGGGTCACTCTGTGGGTGGTGGAACCACAAAACCCTGAATTTCCCATGGAAATGGATGGAAGTTTAGACACAAAACAGCTTTTCCTGTTCCTGGGACATTTGGGATGTCTCCCACATGGATTCTGGTTCTTGCAAGGGTGACCTTACCCTCAGCCCCCAGCAGTGGGATTGACACACTTTTCCCTCCCACCTGTGTTAACAAAGCCTATGGAAATATAGAATTAACACCCCTTTCTTTCCCACCTGTGTTTATGAAGCTTATAGAAATACAGGATTCTACCCTCTGGGTAATAAAATAACATCCTCACCGAGGTCTCTTTGAGACTGACACACGCTGGAGAAATTTGTTGGAAATTCACAGATGGTTCAAAAGCCATCAGAGAGCCAAAGACAGGTGGATCTCAAAGGTCCCTGTCTTGTTTGAAAACCCAGGGAAAACCATCTCAGAGGAATAAATATAATTATCACCACAGCCCAGAGAACGCTCACAACTTAAGCTGGACCCGACACAAAGGAATAGATAAATAAGGGAGAGGGAAGGGGGAAGCCAACACTGCATCTCTCAGATATGCAAAACCACCCAGCCAGACCCCAGGGAGCCAGAGAACTGCCTTTGTACAGGAAGGATTAAAGGCAAAACAAACACCACTGAGTTCTTTCCCCTTCGCCTTTCAGCTCCAGCAATTACAGAAACTTAACCTGAAGCACACTCTGTGTGCAAGAAGTTGATCTGCAGAGCTGTGTGAGCTCTGGATGTCCAGCCCAGCTCAGGGAGAGTGATTCCTACATGGAATTGTTGGGTGATGGGACTGCTGATTTCTCCCTCCACTCCAGATGTCCTGGGATGAATGGAAGCAGCACCTGAGGTCAGTCAGGGCTGCCAAAGCATCAGCAGCACTCTGGCAGCCTCTCTGCTGCTATCACAGCAATCTCCACCCAGCAAGAGGGGAAGGATTTTTTATTATTATTATTATTATTATTATTATTATTATTATTATTATTATTATTATTATTATTATTATTATTATTATTATTATTATTATTATTATTATTATTATTACTATTACTATTACTATTACTATTATTATTACTATTATTACTATTATTAACAATTGCAATATTAATAGTAATATTAATATCAATCATATTGTTGATATTAATATTATTATTAATGTTAACGTTAATAGTAATATTATTAATAGTATATTAATATATTAATATGGTAATAATATAGTATATTATTTTATTATTATAATAATAGTAATAGTAATAATAATAATAATAATAATAGTAATAATAGTAATAGTAATAATAAATGCAAATTTTACTTAAAAGCAGTTTTCCACAAGTTCATTTTGCATTTGGGCCAAAGAAACGCCTTTGACTATTTCTGATCCCACACCCTTCATGTAAAATCACATTTTTGTGTGCAGGCAGAGCCTAAACAGACTCCATGGAAACCCCCAAAAATTCAAGTCTAGCCCCTTCTTTTCAAAAAAGAGGTGGTGGAAAAAACACGGCTTTGTCTTACACTGTAGGACAGAAATACAGCCACAGTTTTCCCTCCCAAATGGTCTTTTTTAAATAAAACCACCTCATCCATTTCATAAAAGCAACTCATTTTAAAATAGCACTACTTTGGCATTAAAAATGTTTCCCCTTCATAAAACACCACTGTTACATTTTTAATATAAGAGCAATTCATATCAGCTAGAAATATGCTGGAGCTTATACTTAAAGGGATATTAAAAATGTTTCCAAGGCACAGGAGCTATTCAAAGGCATCCTTCTCCCTTTTTCTCCCCACATGGGGGATAAAACAGCCTTTCAAAAAGCTGACAAAGGGTTTTCCTTTTTAATCTCAACAGTTGCCCATTTTTCAGCCAGGCTTCTACAAATCCTCTGTGTCCAACCCAACAGGAGATGGAGGGGTGGAGTCCAAGCTCAAAAAGTTTGATTTCCTCTCCAGAGTCCAGCTCCTGGCATGTCCACCCGAATCAGTGATGCTAATGGGCACTTGCAGGTCTTACATCAACAAGTGAACCCTAAATTTGAATTCCAGATCACACAGGAAAAGCCAGACAAGTGGAATTCCATGTCCTGCTCCTTCACTCTGCCTCCTGCACTCAGATCCCTGCCCAGATTCCAGCAGGGTGTTGTGCTGACAGGCACTGGCACACACACACACACATTTGGCTGGAAATCACGGCCTATCCTTCCCTTTCCTAAGCAGCAGGAGGTTTCATTAACTAAAAGCAAGTCATTAAGGAACAGAAAAAAAAAAAAATAGAGATAAGAAATGGGAAATCCAAAATAATTGTGTTCATTTTCCAATAGTGCTGCAGTCACTTAGATGCACTGAGAAACCCTGGCACGAAATAAATGTGGAAATAAGAGAGTTCCAGCTGGCTGCAGAGCTCCTGGTGCTGACAGCAGGGGCAGAGCTGGGGTTGGCTTTGGTTTTGGGGATGGTCAAGCCACGTGTCCAGGACAATCCTTGCTCTTGTCACACAGCTGCAGCTCCCTATCAGCCTAGGGTTCAGAGATTAATTCAGGGATTATTTATTCATTCATTTATTAGGTGCTTCAGCTCCTCCATGCTCGTGAAAAACCCTCTTTGGGTTGGTCTTGCTTGCACAAACCTTCTACCTGTGAAACCTCCATTCCCTGGAGCCCAATCCTGTTGTTCCCAGCCCACTCAGCTCTGCAGGAGTCTCAGCCTGGACTCCAACACCCTGCAGCAAACCCCAAACTCCTTTTTATTAACACCATTTTAGCCATCCCTCAACATTCCAGCTTGGATTTTCCCTTGGGAAAAGTCTCTCCAAGCCATGGAAGGGTTAAAAGTGTAGAAAGCCAGGGGATTTTTGGAAGCCCCTGAGTGCTGGAGAGGCTGCTTGATGTGTGTAGGGACACGAGGAAAGGGAAGATACCAGCAGCACCAATTTGGTGAGTGGCTGTAGATGGAACACCAGGATCAAACAGGAACAAAGTAAATCTGACCAATTTGCACCTGCAATGGGAAAAAAACCTATCATGGCAGGAAAAAAAAAGATGTCCTGTCAGTGGTGCCTCTCTCCTCCATAAATCCCTGTGCCCAGAGGCTCCCAAGCCTTGCTCACATCCTCTTCCCCTCTGTGGCACAGGAGTCCCACACCTGCAAACAGAGGAAGGAACAATTAAACTTTCCCTCATCCTGCCAGGAAAAGAGGCAGAGATCTGGCACAGAGCTAAATATCCAAACGCTTCTTCCCAGACCTCACCTCCCCTGTTTCCCAAAGCAGCGGGACAAAGCTGCATACAGCACTATTTATTTTCCCTCTGGGTGGAACTGGAAGCAGCAGCAGTGAAATTCTTTGCTGGGGCAGCAGATCAAAATGAAAAACCTGTGTGTGTGACCCTGGTTTGATGATTGCCCCCCTGGCTGTGCCACCTCCCCCCTGATCTGCAGCGCTTCCACATCCCAGCAGTTTCTTGTTTTCACTCAGAGTGCAAAAACAAATGTTTGTAGAAAGGGCCACAGCATTTGCCAGGTGGGGATGTGGACTTTTTCAGGCAGGGATAAGCTTTTGAGGAACTGGGGGAGAAGTGTTCATTAGCTGCAAGATGCATTCCCAGGCAGCAGCGAGGTTCCCCTCTCCATCAGCAAATCACACCTTGTGCAGCAGGATTAGCTGATGCCTTTAATGATAATGTAAGAAGATTACACTTCCCCTTTCTCTTCACGATTCAAAGCCCTGAAATAAAGAGAGCCAGTGATATTTCAGGAAATATCACGGTGGAATTACCACTCTGCTCGCACAGAAAGCTGGAGATGCCATCAGAGGGGAGCAATGCCTCAAACATGTTCCTACAACAGCTCAGCGAGGAGCAAACAGGAGCAGGGGAGAGCCTCAGATCCTCAGATCCCATCTCCAGCAGGGCCTGGAGATGTGGCAGGGCTCAGCAGAGCTGGGATGCTCCTTGTTGGTGACCTGAGGGAATCCAAACATCTTTTGGGATGTTTCCAACCCCAGCCAAGCTGAGGAACGTGACCATGGATCCTGGGAATTGGGAAGTGAGGGAATCCCATTCTCCTTTGTCCCTGACAGCTTCTTCCTGTGGAAGGGTTTGCAGCTTTAAGTGCTGGTATCCAGGGGATATTTATATTGGGAGATGCAAATTAAGGAACATTTCTCTAACACAGAAATCTCTAATTAACAAATAGTCCATCCAGGCTCAGTTAAATATTTAAATGATCTGACAGAGCTGAGCAGGGCTCGGAAACTGAGCTGCAGTATTTTTTTTTACAAGTGGGAGGGCAGCACTGAGAGTTTAGGGACAGGGGAGCTGGAACTAAACCAAGGGGAATGAAGATGAAACCAAAGGTGTAAGGAGAAATTGGCAGTGGATGGGAGGGGGGAGTTTTCTATGAATTAAATGATTCAGTTTGGGTCCTGCTAAACTTCCCCCAGGTCTAATTTTCTGCTGAGGACCACAAAAGCCCTAACCTGTGTGTGAGCAGCCACAGTTTAGGGTTTCTCATCCACCTCCATCCCCAATTTATCACCAGGGAAAGGTGGGGTGGCACACAGGCTGTGCTCTCTTTGGGAGGGCAGCTTCAATCAGCGCCTTTCCCCAGGGATAAAGGGCTGATCCAGGAAAGCCCTCCCAGGACCTGTGTCTTCCTCAGCCCCAAAGTGGTGGTGGGACTGTTTGTGGCTCATGGAACACCCAGCCCTTCCCATCACGGGGAGATAAGAACATCCCAAATACCAAGATGAGAGCTGCTTATGGGGAACTTTAGAGAAAGAGAGAAATTCTCCTTTTTTCTACGTTCTGTACCTATTTTTACCATCCTTTATGTGGGAGATTAACTCTGTTAAAGCCTAGGGGGTGGCTTAGAGGTGAAGAATGTTCTTGATTTCTATAAGACTACAGAAGGTTTGACTTTTTGCTGAATAATTTTGAATTCTAAAGTTTCCTCTGGTGACACCCCTCTGGAATGCCACAGGAGGGATGTGTGGGGCAGCAGCTCTTTAAAGGCAGAGGGACAGGGACAGAGCTGGGTGCTGGCACAGGGGCTGGGCTTGTTCCCTGCTCTTTGCCCCATCCATCCCTGGGCCCAGGAGAGGACAATGTTTGTGCTTCCCAACCCAGGGGAATCCAGGAAAGGGAACCTGAGAAAAGGTTTTTCTGGAGAGAAAATAACAGGAAACAAAAGCTGGAGATGTTTTGGTGATTCCTGTTTGCCCACAGTGTCCCAAACCTGCAGAGAAGGATGTAAAAAAGGGGCCTGGTTGCTCTTTTGTGCACACCTGGAGGGCTTTGATCTCCCTGGACACTGGGATTTCAGGGATGTGGCCGCATCTCCACTGAAGGATGGAAGAAGCTGACATCAGTCTCCAGGTTTTCTCCAAGTTGAGCAAAATTGTGGTAAAAAAAACCCCCAACCCAAATAAAAATAGTTTCTACCAGAGCACCTGGAACAAACCCAAGCTCAACAAAAGGGATCTAATTTCTGGGAACCAGACTAGTTTATATTTAATTTCATATCATTCATCTTCCCTCTTGCTGTACCTCCACCCATGTGTTTCTGCTGCTCCCTGAGCCAACAGAATGAATAAAAATCCCAGGTTGAGCCTTTATTAGCGTGTGTAATGCAAGTCAAGCTGCTTTGAACATCCTCTTGTTGGGTATTAATGCAGCATGCCATTTGTTACACGAGTATTTTGCTGTGGCAGACAGAAAGTGACATTTATGGGTCTATCATGAGAATGAATTTCACCATCCATTAAAATGATGTACAGGTAAACACTCCATTCATTTTAAATCCAGGAGCTTTGGTTCTTTCTCTGATCTGCTGGATGGGTCCATCAATACAACCACTATTAGCCAAACTATTCTCTGGGAAGTGAGAACGACTGAAAAATGTTACAGGTCTGTAATTAAAGGGGTTGTAGCTTGAAAGGAGAGGAGAAGAATTAAAGTTATTGGTGAACTCTGCTCTGTTAGATCTGTGATCTCTGGAAATGGAAAGGCACTGCCCCATTCTATCAGCAGGAGACAGCAACCAGCCCAGGGCCAGAGCTACAAAATATTTATCTAAAATTCAAATTAATAAAAGGTCAGGGTCTGGAATATCTGTAAATCTGCGTTTGCAAACCACACTCTGTGGGGTGCAGCCCCTAAAGGAAGGCAAGAAATGCAAGTTCTTGGCACTGAGGCCTAAGATGTTGACGAAGGTGTCCCTTTGTGGGGCAGGCTGGTGTCACTGAGCCAGCACGTCCAGGAGCTGGCCAGAGCTGAGGGACAAGTTCTTATTATAAGAACTTATTACCATTGATGCCTTCAGTTTTATCTTTCCCATTTTGCAGGCTGTGCACTGGTACCTAACTCTGAACTCCACACAAAGTGTCAGCGAGTTCTCCTCCCAGCTCAGGCACACACAACAATCCTTCCCCAGCCCCACAAGCAAGGGCAGCGCTGCAGCTCCAGCCCCAAAAAGCACAAGCAGCAGGGAATTGAGGAGAGCAATCTGGGAGGATGGGACTGCATCACCTGCAGCTGCAATTGCACAATTCACCCCGAGATGGAAATGGAGCAGAACTGATCCAAGTGTGAAACTCCTGAGCCGGGGCCCATCTTGGGTGGAGCCAGGGCCGGGCTCTTGCAGTGCCCAAGGTGATCCTTGGAAGGGCTTTTAATAAATCCCTGCTTTATTCCTTTAACTCTGGCCAGCCCCTGCTCCAGGAGCCTCTGAGGAATCACCATAAGCATATTTTCAAATTCCCTGCTTGGGAGGACGTACATGATGTTTTCTAGAGGATTGCCACGAGAAATGAGCCAGGCAGGAAGCAAACGTGCTCCAAACGTGAGCCACATCCCTTGGAAAAAGAAGCCCTGTTGTTTACCCACTGTAATTGTAGAAATTAAGGTAATAACAATTACAATTAAGTGACTCACATGTATGACCGTGCAATTAATTTAGGCTTAGAGGCAGTGCCATTGTGTATGAAATAAAAGGCAATGATGATGGATCAGGCCTTGTGTGTGAATCAGGCAGGGGCATTGCTCATCTGGGCCCAGCCCTTCTGCAGAGCCACGTGAGGCTCCTGGGATCAGGGAACAGGTCCCACTTCCCTGGATGCAGCATTAAACCTGCTTCTGACAACCTCTGGTGCTTTTTGCAAAGCTGGGATGCTCATCTGGCTCTCTGGGGCCAGTGCCAGCCTGGAAGGGTTGTGTTTGCTCTGGTCACGTTTGTTTGTCATTCCTGCCCTTTGGAATGTGTTGCTAAACTCAGGTTTAATGGTTTCAATGGAAATGTTGGTGCTCTGCTGGGCTCCCTCGGCATGAGTCACATCTGGGGCCCTGTGTCTTACACAGCATTAATTAGTCAGGCTCCTCGGGGTTGAGTTAAACCTGAAGTGCTGCAGCAGGAGCTGTGTCACCAATCCAGCGCTGGGGGGTCACAGACACGCTCCTGTCACCACAAGGCCATGCAGCAGCTCCCCAAGCACAGCCAGCTCCCTCAGCTGCTTGGTGCCAGTAACATCCCAGTGACAATCTTAGTGACAACCCAGTGACAACCCCAGTGACAACCCCAGTGACAATCCCAGTGACAATCTCAGTGCAACCCCAGTGACAACCCCAGTGACAACCCCAGTGACAATCCTAGTGCAATCCTAGTGATAATCCCAGTGACAACCCCAGTGACAATCCCAGTGACAATCCCAGTGACAACCCCAGTGGCAATCCTAGTGCAATCCTAGTGATAATCCCAGTGACAACCCCAGTGACAATCCCAGTGACAATCCCAGTGACAACCCCAGTGGCAATCCTAGTGCAATCCTAGTGATAATCCCAGTGACAACCCCAGTGACAATCCCAGCACAATCCCAGTGACAATCCCAGCACAATCCCAGTCCCAATCCCAGTGCAATCCCAGTCCCAATCCCAGCACAACCCCAGTCCCAATCCCAGTCTCAACCCCAGTCCCAACCCCAGTGACAATCCCAGTCCCAATCCCAGCACAATCCCAATGACAATCCCAATGACATCAGTTCTGCTCCCAAAACACCTTGCCAGAGTTCCACCTGTTGCATTTACATGAAGATTTACCATGCTTTCGTGAATTAAGCCACTGAATCTCTGATTCTGTCAGCTTTTTACCGTGGCTGTCATGGTTAACCTGGTGCTGACACCACCACAATAGGTTTGTTCACAGCAAAACAAGTGCCCACAAATCAAGAGAATCAAAGGTTTCTATGTCTCATTTTTAATTCCAGTGGCTGCGTTTCCAGTGTCTAAATATTTTTACCTTGAGCCTGCAGTGTCTTACTCATCCAGGAAGATCCAGAGAATTTAGAAGTTATGGCAGGAAAACTTTTAAGAAAGAAATCACTTTCTTTTCCTGATAACATTCTTCAAAATAAGTTAAAAAAAAAAAAAAAGAGGCTGTAGAAAAATCAATGCAAAAAAAAATATTTCTAAGTAGGATGTGTTATAAAATGCTCCTAGAGGCATCAGCAGGTCTAGGATTCCCATAAATAAGTTTTCCATAATCAGTCAGTATTTAATTAACACCCAGAAACTGCCTGACAGAATCTAAATGGAATCTTTAAGGCACTTAATTTAGAAAGTGTTGCTGAAATGTATTGCAAATGGTTCTCCTGGCCAGTTGTTTCTCTCCCACAGATGCAAAAGCTTTATCTCAAGGGCAGCTTGTCTGCCTCACTTTGGGCAACCTGAAAAGCTACAATTCACTTTCAAAGTGGATCTGTTTAATTCATCCTCCTCTTTCTCTCAATTACAGCCCCTTCCCTGAGGAAAGGCAAGTGAAGAGAACCTGTTAGCTGAGGCTGAAATAAGGAAGCAGAAAGCAAGAGGGTATTTCCCAAAAAGTGCTGCAGGAATAATTACTGAAACTGCAGAGCTCTTGTTCTATCTAACAAATTATTTTCAGGGTAATCCTCTCTCTCTCTTTGCTAATTTCTGTTCACATTCATTTGGACACGTATTTCTGCAGCTGCCTTTGTTCCAGCAAAGCGTTGCCTTTGATCTCTTTATTAGCAGGGGTCCTTGGGAATGTGTTTTTATTAAAAAACATGCCCTGGAAAATTGTTCTGTTGCAAAATCAGTCCTGGTGTGGCAGTTTGCTGAGTGAGGGTTAAAGACTGGCACTTCTGGGGCAGAAAGGAGAGATTTGCTGGAGTTTTCAGTGGAGGAGGGAGAAGGGTTGGATTTGTCTGGAGAATCTCACCAAATCCCACTGGAAACCCACCCTGCCAGAGCTGCTTTCAGAGTGGGTTAAAGCAGGTGTGGAGGGGAAAGCACAACCAGAGGGGCAGGGATTCCCCTCCCAGCTTGATTCCACAGCCTCCAGATATGGGGATTTCAGAGATTCCCCCACTCACTGTGGCATCTTTGTATTTCACAAGCCACAATGGATTTTCCCCCCCTTTTTCCCCATTAATTTGTACGAGCATCACTCTGTGATTTCTCATTCTCACACAGGTGCGCACAACCTGGGAAAATCACATTTCTTCTTGGATTCTCACTGTTCTCTTCCACATTTTGACCTGAATGAGACACTCAGACCATTCTCCATTATTTAGTGATTCCCACTGCTGTGGAAACCCCTCCTTTCAGCTGGGGAGGGCGGATGTAGCAGAAATGATGAGCACCAAAGCCCCACAGCTCCTCTTTCTCCATGGAGAGCCCTGCAGCAGGGGCAGCCCAGGGAACAGAAACCCCAGCTGACATGGCTGTGGCTCAGTCCAGAAATAGAAGTTTTACAGAGCTCCCCCCTGGGCTGAAACAGCTTTTTCCTGAATAAATGGTGTTGAATTGAGGGGTGCCTGCGCTGCAGGACGTGGCACAGACCCCTGGCACAGCAAAGCAGGGGCTGGAACTGGGCTGCAGGGATTCAGTCTCTTCCAAACCCCATTCCCCAGAATCACTCAGGCTGGAAAACACCTCCAAGATGATCAAGTCCAAGTGTGAGTGACCACCACCTTCCCCAGAGCAGAGCACCGAGTGCCACATGAGAGCCTGAGCTCTTGAGAACACCCTGCTCTGGCTGGCATTTAAAACTCTCATATTAAAACTTTAAACATTTAAAACTTCTCACATTAAAATGTTGCCAATTCCCCACCTCTCCTGGGAGAGGAATGATGAGTTTGTGTTTACAAACAAGCTGTGGGTCTGCTGATAAGATGAAACTATCACTGAGAGAGAAAAGAGACAATGGGATGGATTGCGCTGATTGAGAGAAAGATGAAAGGGACAATGAGGAAACACCATAAATTCCATAAGAATTAAAAATTAAGAGTGAGGGTTATACTTTAGAGGGGAATCTTAGGTATCAGGCACTCTGGGAAGTCTGGACCTCTCAAGTACCTCAGGCAGTGGGGAAAGAGAGAGGGAAATTGGGATGAAAAGGAGGCTGCATCCTCCAAAAATTGGAGAGACCCCAGGGGAATGTCCCATGGCCTCTCCCTTTATTCAAATAAAGTAAAAAAACTCCTCTGTCTCCTTTTTGGACACAAACCTCTGGTGTTTGTGGATGAATTTTCCTGACAAGGGTGTTCTCCTGTCACAAGCTGCCTGTCCCTGTCCCTGTCCCTCCCCAGCTGTCACCTCCCAGAGGAGCAGGCCCAGGCTGCAGCTGGTGCTGAGCACTTTCCAGGCAGCTGTGCCCAGCCCATTGTTGCCTCTGCAGACAAGAGATGTTTGCAAAACGCCTTTGAATTCCCCCAGCCACACTGGATGCAGCCGCGCTGATTGTAATGGACACGAGATCATTCACACGTTATAAAGATCGGTTTACAATGAAGAATGATTGGTTTTTAGCCTGATAAGGAAGGGTTTGGGAAACAGCCATTTCTTTTTCATGAAGCTCAGACATTCCAAGCCATTCACAAAATGGCTACAAATAAGAAGAAGGCAGCATCAGCTGAAAGAAAATGATCTGGGGAGGAAACTCATATTGACCATGTGTGTTTTTCCACTATTTTTTTTGGCAGCAGGATATGAGACACAGCTTGGAGCATCTCCCTGCCACTGGAAGCAAAGTCAAGCCTAATCTCAGCCGGTGGGCTGGTTTTATGTGCAGATCTTGCTCCCAGACTCAGCAAAGCACGGCAGAACAGAGCCAAATGTCCACCCCCAGCTGTTCCAAGCGCTGCTCCCAGCTCAGAGCATCTCCTGCTGCTGGGAGCAAAGTCAGACCTGATCCCAGCCTGTGGGAGCTCCCTCACACACACAAACCAGGCTCAAACTACTCACAAAAACCGCTCCTAGCCAGGACAGAAGGGGACAGTGCTGCCACAGCAGCGCTCAGACCCAGGGGGCAGAGGGGATTTGGTGTTATCTGGTGTTATTTGGTGTTATTTGGTGTTATCTGGTGTTATTTTGTGTTATTTGGTGTTATTTTGGAGTGGACTCCAACTCCTCCCACTCCACCCAAGCAGGGAGGGATGTTAGCAGGAGCCATACCCTCAAAATCCCAGAGAAACAGCTCAGAAAGCTCCTCTAGAATGATTCTGCAGGATGAGGGTCAGCACAATTACCCTGAGATGGAATGGATGTGAGAGGGGCAGGGTGTCCCTGCATGGCTCAGGGGTGGAGGCAACCAGGGCTGGGCCCAAACACACAATTTAAAACCCAAACAAAAAGCTGTAGCCCCAAAAAGTGCCAAGCTCACGCTGGCATGACAGAAAATGCCACCTCACCACTAATTAATTCAGCTCTGCAGAGCTTTCCAAGAGCCTCACATAAAAGGTTCCAAACAAACGCGAGGCATTGTTAAGAAAACGCTCAGTCTTTTTAACAAATTAATTAATTTGTGGTGTTTCCTTGATGACAAGCATTATCTAATGGAAGTGAAAACACCAGATCAAACAGACATATCCCAATTCCACAGCCAATCCAAGGAGAGAGAGAGGCAGGGAAGCGTCTTGAGGGTTTAGCAGGGGAGCACCAAACAACCAGGCAACCACATATGTCTCATTTCATTTAATATCTGTTATCAGTGTGTGAATAAACATTTCCTATCACACCTTTTGATGGCTGCCACAACAGTATCTCAAAGAGAGAGCTCCTTCTTCACAGGGAAGTTGCTCTTGTGTGAGAAGAGGGAGATGAAAGACAGCTTTGCAATGGAGCTGCAGCACAGCCCCAGACCTTTTGAACCCTTAGGATTTATATGTCATTAAATAATTAACTCAGTGATGCATGAGAGAAAGTGATGTAAAAGCCCTCAATTAATTGCTTTCATTGCAGCAGGCACCGGGTCCTCCTGATGAGATGTAAGCAGGGTGAACTTTGTTTTGGAGATTGCCTTTTAAATGCAGTCATAAAAGAAGTGAAAAATGGCTCGTTCAGATGTCACTTTTGTTTGCTGGAATGTTTTTTTTTCTTTGTGTTGCAGTGTCTTTGCCTTAAATCAACTGACACAATCAGATGCCAGGCTCAGCCCTGCCCTTGTGCCATTGGCTTTGTGCTGTTCTCTCTCCTCATGAATTCCAGGGACAGCGAGAGGCAAAGCAAGGCCTGTCTGAACTATGGATTTTTAATTAATTTATCTGCTGCCTTTTATCTTTCAGTATTCACAGGCTGGTATGAGCAATTTGGTTTAAAGTGCCTGCTGCATTCTGCCACCTCTCTTGGGATTATCCTGTAGTCTAATAGGATATAATTCCTGATTGTGTCAAACTCTCAGTGCTTTATTTAATCCCGCTAGTTGCTTTTTTTTCAGACTTTTCTGCATCACCCTAAACCCTTTCCTATCCTGCTGCTTGCAGCCTCTGATAGATTTTTCCTGCAGCTTCTGGAAGGAGGAAATTCAAGTCAAGTCTTGGATTTAATCCCCAGGGCTCCCCATTACATTAAATTAAATAGTTGGGTGAGAGATTGGAGTAGAAGCAGAGGACAGAACATAACCTACACCCTGACCTGAAGCCTGACAAGCCCCAGGGCAGCCCCAGGCTCGGGATTTCAGCTGAATTTAGAGCAAGGCTCAGTTTGTTCTTCCAACCTGTTGTGTTGAAATGAGTGGGGTGAGAATGGCTAAAGGGGAAAAACGGCAGCGGTGGAATATTCACCAATTCAGGATTCTGGTAAAATTCCACAGTCAGCAGGGGGCATTCCCAATCCCAGTTTTTCCATGGGTGGAAATGAAATCACTGTACGGGCTGGATTTGTGTGCCATTGCCCACGCTGTCACCTCGGCTGGTGGTGACATAACCTGCACTTAACCTCAGAGGAGGATTAGGATAAAATCATCCAGATGGGGCCATTTCAGCCAGGTTGCTGCTTCATTATTTAAAAGGTTAAAAAAAAAAAACAAAACATGGAGAGAGGGCTAATCTGGTGCCATCTGCTCAGGGTGAGGTGAGAAAAATTCTGCCAGGCTTTTATGTTCACCCCTGTCCACTGGGTTCACGTGGGGATCCATTCCCACTTAATTACACTCTGGAACCTTGGCTGCTGCATCTCTGAGAGGGCTGAGAGGAGCTGAGAGGGGCTGAGAGAGGCTGAGAGGGGCTGAGAGGGGCCCTGGCTGCCAGCAGAAGCCCAGAGGATGCTCCCAGCAGCTCCTGCTGAGGGGTCTGGGCTGTGCAGGTTTAGCTTTTATATTTGTCACCCATTTGTACTCCTGCCATTCCTCAGTGTGGAACTCCAAACTCCACACACACTGGGAGCTGCTGCTTCCCCACTTTGGGCAGACACAACAATTCCTCTCCAGGCCTGGCAATCAAGGACACCTCACTGCCTCAGGCCCCAGAGATGGAAACAAAAGGGAGTTGGGGGCAGCAAACTTGGGGGAAATTCCTTCATTCCCTGCAGCTGGAATTGGGAGATGAACCCCAATGTGCAAATGGAACAAAATCATAAAAGTGTCAAACCTGTGAGCCATTTTTGGGTGCAGCCCCTGGGGAGCTTTGTCTGCCCTAAATGCACCTGAAGCCCTTCAATAAATAGAACTGCTTTTTATTCTCTGAATTTTGTCTGGCCTCTGTTTTTAGTTAGCCCCCAAAGGCATCCAAGCAAAAAGCTCCCCAGTTTGTGTGGGGAGGCACAGCCTTGGCTGGGCTCTTTCTGCTGGGGATGTGCAGCAGGAAAAGCTGATCCTGCAGGAGTTTCACACAGAAAAAGGGAGACACCAGTGTCAGCCTGGAGGAGGCTGGGCCAGGTCACAGGCACGAAGCTCATGAGCTGAGCAGGACAATTCCAGAGCTGGAATTCACCTGAGCTGGGAGGGTGTGATGGCAGTGGGAAAGGACAGATGCTCTGTTGGTCCTTCAGAGCTTTTAGCTGCTCCCAGACCCACAGAAGGAGTTGGATCTTGGCTCTCCAGGATGTGGGAATGGCCAAGCAGAGTTATTTCCTCACTCTGACTCTGCTCTTTGACAGCTTAGAGTGAGGAACTCCCTCACAGTGCTCACTTCCACAGTCTCTGCTACTCACAAAGGCAAAAATCACCTTGATCACGACAGTGAGAGAAAAGGGTGCAGCTAATGAGCTCTTAATTGGATGGGATTGGCACTCAGACCCTGCTCCAGGCTTTGGAAACCAAAAGGAAAGGACTTCCCATGCAGGCAGTGACATCAGCTCTGGTCCTCACATGGGCTGCCTGGAATGAGCTTCATTAATGTTTTCCTTGGTATAATCCATCATCCCTTCAACAATGCATTTCTGACAGTTAATTAGACTCCACAGAGTGGAATAAGTAGCGCCGTGTTTGGAATTGTAATCCAGTCCTGAAAACCAGATCACATGAGGCACATCAGCAGCCCAGGCCTTGGACATCTTAAGGAGTTTTTATTCCAAAAGTTTGATAAACTCTGCTTAGCAAAATCTGCTGTGTGTTTGCCAATGGATTCATTACAGAGGAGTCAGGAATCTCTGTTCATTAGCAAAAGCCCAAATAATTACACCCACACATAAATAAATTCAGCCTTTCTGAATAAAGGTGAGCCCCAAGTGTCATGACCTGCCCCAGGTGACACTCAGGCCACGAGAGATGGAATCCTTGCCGAATTTCCTGCTGGTTTCAGTGGGGTTGGACATGGGAAGTCAGATTGTATTACAGGGTGGAAAATTCTGCAGGAGGGAGCTGCTTCATCTGGGTTACCTGGGACATTTTGGGATGGTGCTGTTATTTACTGGGCACTCAGAACAAACCCAGGAGCTTGGGAGTGGCTTCCCAAAGATCAAAATGCTCACACTCAGCGATAATCCTGAGATTGGATTGATAATTCTGGAGACTTGGCTAGGTGAGGGAACCCTGAGCCAGGAGAGCTGCTGGGGACGCACAGCAAGGGATGGAATGCTGAAGAGGAGGACAGGCTCTGATGAACGAGGCAGCAGAGATGTTTTTCCAGAAGGTGCCCACTTGCTTCAGACATGCACCAGTGCTGTCACCTCGAGGCTCCTGTGACAGCTGGCAGGGCCACCAAGTGTGACAGGGAGAGCAGCGAGTTTAAACAGAGCCTGGGCCGCTGCTCCCCACACCTGGCATCCTCTCCCTCTGTCTTCTCGCTCTTAATTGGTTTTTAATTTACTGCTTATCTAGGCAGCGTTTGAAAGATGTCCCAGACCTCCCTGGCTGCAAATATTCCCTTGAACATGGCTGTGAATCTTTGTTGGGGAGCTGCTACAGCCATCAGGAATTTTCCTTGGGAAAAGGAGCGCCAGCATCCTCAGCTTCTCCCCCAGCCTGTCCCTGCCCACAAATCCCTCGTGCTGGGCAGAACCTGGGAGAGAAGAATAAATCCTGTTTTTTCCCAAACCACAGGTCCCCTGCAGCTGCCAAGGACTCGGCTCCTGCTGCCAGGGCAGGGTTGAAGTCTCTGTGAGAGTTTGGGCAGCTCAAGCAGGGCTCCCCCAGAGCTGAGGATCAGCTGGGCTGTGGGCCAGGGAGAGCAGTGATTTTAAACTCAGGTCATTTCCTTCCTCCAAGGAGTCTGTTCCCCCTGAGGCAGCGCTGTGAAGGCAGCCAGAGATGACAGAGAGACAATTTTCTGGGCACAAAGCCTGCTCCTGATGTCCAAAGGGTTCTCCAGGTGCATGGACTGTCCTGGTGAGCCACAGTGTCCCCTCCTGTGTGTGTGCAGAGGAGCCACCCCCAGCTGCTTTGGGTTTTTTTCTATATAAATCATCCCTGAAGCCAATCAGAGAACAGGATGAGGGAGTTCAGGCGTGGTGGGGGTGATGGAGCCTCAGCAAAGGGCAAAACCTCCACTGCTTGGTAAAGGAAAACCAACAAAGCAAAAAAAGGGGCACATTTTAACATTATAATTTGGTACAACTGATCTGCTGGCCAATTCCCACATCTCCTTAATCTTAATTATTATCACCAGGAAGCCAAAAAGAATCTGAGTTCTGCATTTAGACTTTTTTTTTTATGTATTAAAAATGCATCAAACATTTTGCATTAACAACACAGAAACCTGCATAAGCTGAGCTGTTCTGGGATCCTCAAACGAGGCTGCACCCTGAACTTTGAATATATATATTTTTTTCAATCTTATTATGCTCAGCTTGTAGATATTTTTATAGCAATGCAAGCTGGAGTGAAGAAAAAAAGTGAGAATTGGAGCAGAAGATTGGATACACAGCTCCTGATAGCTACTCATTGATTATTTTGGGTGTAAATTGCATTGATTATGGTAATGAGGAGCTGACAAACCCAGGAACAGCAGGGGAATGTCTGAATGGTGTCTGCAAAGCACTGCTGGAATTCACAGCATGGGGAAATGCACTGAGCCCCCCAGGGCATCTGGAGCACTGAGGAGGGCCCTAAATCAGAGTGATAGGAAAAGATTTTAAAATCATAGAAGATTTGGGGAGTTAGAAAGAAAGTCAGGTTGGGAAAGCCCTGGGAAAAGCAGGCCCTGGAAATGTTAGGCCTTGTGCTTGCTAAAGACCAGGTCAAGCTGCACCTGTGTAATCAATATATGATAAGTGATACAATTGTTAGATGTGATTAGATATAATTATTGTTTAGAGAACATGAGGAACAATGTTAGGGGGCTGAGTGGGATCACGAGAAATCCATGCTTGGGTAAAAACAATGCATACAATAGAGCAATGGAAGTTTAATAATTAATATGTAAGTTGTATAACAATAGAGTATAAAATATGTTCAACTCAAAAGCCAAATGGGGTCAGATTTGGGTCAGTGCACCCCTGACACCCAGAGCTCTTTAAATAAAGCATCTTCATATAACCATTGGTGGTTATGTGTGTTCCTGAATGCTGACACTGCCAAACCCAGCTGGGCTTCCCACTGAGCTGAGCTCCCAGCTCCAACACCCAAACACCTCCAGCAGCTTTGCTGAAGCCATTCTGCAGAGAAACCTCTGCCAGCTGGGGATTGATGAAGGGCTGATATTGGAAAAGAGATGAACTCCCCTTGCCAATCTCCCTCGCGGCTCCTGGGAAAACGGGCTGGCAGTTTTTCACGGGGATGTTCTGGGGACAGGGACATGAAGGATTATCAGCTGCTCACACACAACCCTGGGAGATAGCAAATGAAAGCCACAGCACAACTGGAATTCCTCAGCAGATATTGCATTTCTTGGGTATTTTTCTCCTGCCACCCAGGATATCTGATATTTCTTCCTTGCTTCCGTGGCAGCGAGTGGGAATTCAGCTTTCAACCTCCAACCACCACGAGATTAACAAGAGAAGGGTTTGGCATCTGCTCTGATATTTTAAGCACAAAAGAAGAAAGACCTGTAGCTTTGTCTTGCCTGGTAAATGCTTTGTGCCTGCTCCTCTTACCCGAAGGTTACACGGCATCAGTGCAGAATGGAAATGTCCTGTCAGGCACAGAGAGACAACAACTGCACAAATTCTTTCCACGCTATAAATATAGATCTTCCCCCATAAATGCAACACAATCTCGATCTGCCTGTGGTGATAAAGAAGAAAAAAAGAAAAGTAAAAAAAAAAAAAAGCTGTTTAATTTAATTAGAGTCCATTTGGAAACCTAGCAGCATGAAATAATTTGATTTACAGAAATAACCCTCGCTGGCTGCAGACAGCATTTCTTTGTGTCTTATCTTGGGATAACAGCAACTGCTACATTTCAGACATTAAACTGTATAAACAGTGTGAGCAGAGAGAGCCCTGAGATCATTTTAAATGACGTCAGGTTACTGCCACTGATTCAGCTCCCCGTCCTCTCCCAGGCAAAGATGCTGAAAATTCTGCTGGAGCAGCATTGACCCCTGAGGAAATTGTAGTTAATTCTTTCCCAGCCTCTCCACCACAGATTTCATCCTTCCCAAAGGAAGCAGCTCCCACTAAAATCTCCTTTTCTGTGGCACGAGGGGTGATGGTTTATACCCTAGAATTTTTTTTTATAAAATTTTATACCCTAAAATTGTTTGTGAGGTTGAACATTAAAAACTTTTCATTCATTCTACAGCAGGTAGACAAAACAAATCTAGGACAGGGTGAAGAGTCTATGGATAAGCTGGTTAAAAAAAGTGGTTTTTACTCTTTTTGTCAATACCTTAAGGGGAAAATTCTTCCCTCCCTTCCCCAATTTGCTTTGAATATTTTTCTTTTAATTTGTTTTCTTACTGCTTTGTTTATTTGGGTTTAACTAAAATTGAAAAGCTTGAAGAGAACAAAGTTGCTGCAAAGCAAAACATTATCTGATATACAAAAAAAGAGCTTTTCTTTGTGTTTACTCACATTTTCAGCTTCCAGTACCTCTTGGAAAAGCAGAAAAACAAATGATGTTCTGTTGCTTTGGCATTTTATTTCTTCCAGAAGTAAAGTACAAGAGAGAACAGAACCTTTCTTAGAGGCTAAGAGGGAGCCAGGTGATTATTTAGGTGATCTCTTGGATACAAATTGTACATTTACCATGCTATCCATCCATTTATCTCTGCTGAGTCCAATAATTTCATTTAAATTAAAGCATTTCCATCCCCTAGGACTAAACACAAGGAAGAGATACTTTAATTTGATTTTAGTAACGTAAAGGTAGGGAAACCCCACCATTTTTAACTTTTGAAAGGAGCAGGATCTGCTTGTGAGTGACAGAAATGAAGAAAAAGAATCATGAATATGTATGAGAGAGATTATTTATAAAATATAATAAATATAATATAATTAATATTATAATAATACAATAAATACAATTAATATAATATAATATAATATAATATAATATAATATAATATAATATAATATAATATAATAGTCTCTGTATGTGAGGGAAAGGCAAAGAGGATTAAAGATATAAAAATGCTTTATTCTTTATATATATTTATAAAATGTATAATTAGATATTATTATATATAGTATTATTAATATTATACTATCTACATTATATATACTATATAAAATATTTATTACATAATGCAGTATTATATTATACTATATTATATTATATGAATTATATTATATTATATTATATTATATGAATTATATTATATTATATTATATTATATTATATTATATTACATTACATTATATTATATTACATTACATTACATTGCATTATATTAATTTATTTATTTATATTAATTTCTATTCTATTCTATTCATTTATAAAATGCATTATATATATATATTTATTTATTTATAAAATGCTTTATAGGCTTATGTAAATAAAAGAGGGACAGAGGAAAACAGCCCCAGGATGTCACAGGAGAGAGGTGGGAGTTTGCAGCTCCTGGGACAGGTGAATTTTCTCCTTGCTTCCAGCTCCTGTAATTTTTATTTTGGGCACCCCTGAGCCATCCCCAGCACTGCTGCCAGCCTGGGTGGCAGAGCTGCAGCCAGCCACTCAGCCAATATTAGTAATATTATTAGTAATTATTATTATTATTATTTCGCTCTGAGCAGCTTCCAGGCAGGGAAAGGCTTCCACCAGGCCAGCCCCTGCTCCAGAGCTGACCTGGAGTGCAGCCACTGCCTCGCTGCTTTCAAAGGGGAATAAAAACCCCATCAGAGTCATCCAGAGGTTTCCCATGGGGGAAAATGGAAATAAACCCCAAACAACCACCCAAGAATTACATCAATATCTGCAGGCCAGGCTGGGGGTGATGGGACTGGGACACTTTTGGTTTTCAGTGGATCAAACTCTGTCCCAAGGAGAATTATTTGGGAGAAGGTTCAGATGAGGTCCCAGACGAGCCCAGAGCCAGCGTGGATGGCACAGAGTGAGGCAGAGCTGCAGCCAGCCACTCAGCCATTATGTAAATAATAATTATTATTATTATTATTTACACTCTGAGCAGCCTCCAGCCAGAGAAAAGCTTTCACCAGGCCAGCCCCTGCTCCAGAGCTGACCTGGAGTGCTGCCACTGCCTCACTGCTTTCAAAGGTTCCTGCTTTAAAAGAGAGAAAAAAAACATTAAAGTGGTTTCCCATGGGGAAAAATGGAAAAGGAAGGAAAAGGGAAAAGGGAAAAGGGAAAAGGGAAAGGGGAAAAAGGAAAGGGGAAAAGGGAAAGGGGAAAAGGGAAAAGGGAAAAGCCCAACCAACCACTGGGAAATTTTATCAATATCTTCAGGCCAGACTGGGGTGATGGGACTGGGACAACCTTTGGTTTTCAGTGGTTCAAATTCTATCTGAAAGAGAATTGTTTGGAAGAAGGTTCAGATGAGGACCCAGATGAGGATGCAGCCCAGAGCACGCTGCTGCTCTCTGCTATTTCTATTCTGGAAGAGCCCAGAGGCCTTGATCAGCACCAGCACAGCTGAACCATGAGCTGGGGAGCAGAAATATCCCAGCAGGGTCTGAGTGCCACATTGATGGCTGGGTTCCTTTCCCCAGGACTGAGATTGACAAGAGAAAAGCTGTTTTCTCATGTTCAGGCTTAGTTGTTTATTCTTTCCTTATCCCTATTACATACACACAGAGTACAAGGAGCTACATACACTAAGATAGAGAGGTGCAAAATGGCTAATGAGGAATCTCTCCAAGGTCTTTTATGTGTTTATTTGTCCAATAATCAAATGCCAAGTAAGTTATTTTTCTTAGTGACCCAATGACTCAGTGCTGCACTGCGAATTTCTTTGTCCAATCACTCCTTATTGCCCAAAAACCCTTAGAAGAAGAAGATGAAGAAGGAAGAAGGAGAAAGGGATAATGCCCTAAATCCTCCATATTGTCTTTTATTCTTTAATATAACTTAAACCCTAAACTTTCTCACCCAGTGACTCAAGAAAACTCTAAGTCACACACTCACATTCCCAGTTTCTCTACTTTAGAAGCTGTCCCCATGGTGTTTGCCAAACTCAGAGCTCTCTTGGGTGTCAAGGTTTGTTCTCTGTGCCTCTGACCCCAGCATGGATGGGCACAGCTGAGGCTGCAGGTGGGGGGAGAGGGGAACGTGAAGCAGTGTCACTGCTGGACACAAAATGATTCACACAGACACAGCTCAGTGTGTGATGAAAGAAGAACAATGTTTATTCTGTCCATTATTTATAGATTTTTGGCCACAACCAGGGATTGGATAGTCAGGTCACCACCTTCCCAACCACACTGGTCATGAGAGATGTCCATCAAAAAGCATGGAATAATAATGGAATAATGGAATTTATGAACATCTATGTTCATAGTTACTTTCCTGGGAAATTGGTTAGAAATTATGAAAACAGTATCAAAAGGTCTGATTCTTAGGGTGACAAAGCAGGGCTGCAGGTGGGGTGAGGAACATGAATCAGGGCTGCAGTGGGGTTAGAAGGGAATGTGATTCAGGGCTGCAGTTGGGGTTGGAAGGGAATGTGATTCAGGGCTGCAGGTGGCCCCCAGGCCCAGCTCCCAGTGCTTATCCCACCCGTCCCTGTCGTTCCCCAGCTCCCAGGCAGCTTCCCGGAGCCTCTGGAGCAGGGACAATCTCAGCCTGCTGATGTGATCTCCCTCCCCACCTCCTGTCAGGCTGTATCTACACAAACCTGCATTTCTCTGTGACAATAGCCCTGGTTTCTCTCGTTATTTATCTACCTGTTGACTCCTTTTCCAGCCTCTCTGGGCAGGCACGGAGCAGGAGGCAGGAGCAGCTGCTGTGGCATGCACCGAATGCCAACGAGCACAGAGGAAAGGTCCCTCTGTAAACACGCCTGGTGATCAAAGGCCTGATGCTTGCTGATATTTTCAACATTAATAATCTCCCAGCTGCCTCCCTGGATTCTCTGGCTGCCTGTTTACCTCTCCTTCATGGCACATGGAGTGGCAGAGCTTAAAACAATCGGCTGGCTGGAGGGAAGGGAGGTGGTTGGGCACAGGAATTCACCTGAAGGAAAAAAACTGTATTGGCATTGCCCAGAAAAGCATCAAATATGTATTAAAAAATCATTGTGTTGTTGTATAATACTCCTGGCACAGACTGAGAGGCATCTAGAGGTGTGTGCAAGCATACAGAAATGTATATTCACAGTCCTGTCCCTGCACGTGTCCCTGTGCCACTCCTCCTCTCACACCCACCACGCAGAGACAGATGGAGTCAGGGAATCGAAACCCAAGTGCTTCATCAATAAAAAGGGAAAATCACTGCCAAAACTGGATGCCCATGCAGGGTGCTCCCAGCAGAAGGCAGGGAGCTGGCTATTTTTGTGATGGTTTGTCTGTTTGCTAAAGAGCAGCGAGAAGGAAGCCAAGAGAGGAGCTAACCAGAGGCAGGAACAGCTCCAGCAGCACCGCTCTGAATGACAGCAAAGGGAGGATATTTGGGCCAAGTGCTGGCTGAGACAGAGCTGAAGATGCAAGGAGAGATGTTTTGGATGGTTTGGCTCCTGCTGTGCTCTGTGGAGCGGGACCTGGAACGTTCTTTGTCAATCACCAGGATGCAAAAGCATCCCAGCACGGTGGTCAGTGCCTGCTCTGATGGATGTCCTCTTGCTCAAGGAGAAAGCTTTCATCAAAGCTGGTTCTGAACCCTGCAGACACTGGGGAAATGTCATCTGTCACTGAGATCCAGGCGTGGCAAGCAGCAGGCCCAGAGCAGCACTCCACCAGTCTGGCAGGGAAAATGTTCCACATCTGGCTGGGAACACAGGGATGGTTTAAAATGAGGGGGGAGAACCAGGCAGAGCACAGAGAACACTCTGAGCCTTGTCCCAGCTGGGCTCTGAGCTGGCTGTCTAAACCCATGCTTTAATTCCCAGGACTCCAGCACCTGCCTGTGGAAAACCACAGTGCTGTCCAGGATGTTCTGAGTCCCTGGGTGTCCCCTGGGTGTCCCCTGGGTGTCCCTTGGGTGTCCCCTGGGTGTCCCTTGGGTGTCCCCTGGGTGTCCCCTGTCCCTTTTTGCAGCTGCCTCACTGGGACCTGTTGGGACAAACCCTGTCTCCACCATCAGCCACTCAAGCTAGACCTGCAGCCAGGCTCTCCAAAGCACAGGGGAGTCAAAGATATCAGAAACAAAGTCCATTTTTAATCCATTAGAGCCTGAAAATGCTACAAAAATAGGACTAACACCGAGTTTCCTGTGAGGGTGGAAATTTATCACTACAAATATTTTGCTTTCCTTCTCTGTGGTACTTAAGGGCTTTCTAAACTCAAAGGTCAGCGAGAAACTGCTGAGAGGAATCACAATCAGAGAAAATATTTCCAAAGGGGGAGAGTCTTTCTGCAGGAAACACATGCCCAGACTGCCAAGGAAGCGGAGCCACGGCTCTGCATCATCCCAGGGCTGTGCTGTGTGCTGGGAACACGAACTCCATTGCCAGATTCCATTTCAGCTGCATTTCCTGCCCTAACCCACTGAGAATTCCAGGCTATCTGAATGCCTGCCTTATCACCACATCCCCAATATATGCAAAGCAGGGGGATGTTATCTCTGGCTGGATGTTGCATTGTATTGCTGGAGCTGCACTTTAGCAGCCTCCTGCTGCTGCTGCAGGTCGGGATTTCACTTCCCTCCCTCCCTCCCTGCACAAATATATTCATTTAAATATAGCAGGGGTCATGCTGGGGCATCAGGAGTTTAATTCCTGATCCACAGGATGTGGGCATTTCAGAAAGGGCACCAAAATCTTCCTCCTTTTGGTGTCTTAGTTAGAAGACCACGACAGCCAGGATAGATTCACACCAGCAATGCTTCAGCTGCAGAAATGGCCCTGGAATTTCTCCCTCTGCTAAAACCAAGGCTGGAAGAGCTCAGAATTATCCTGTGCAAGTGAGAAATCCCTCAGCATCCTGCCCTGGAGCTGGCAGGACGTTCTTCCTGCCAGGAAGGAAAGGGAAGGGAAGGAAGGGAAAGGAAGAAAGGGAAAGGGAAAGGGGAAGGAAGAAAGGGGAAGG
>NC_031792.1:3502228-3503385 GCF_001522545.3 Parus major | reverse complement strand
AAAGGGAAAGGGAAAGGGAAAGGGAAAGGGAAAGGGAAAGGGAAAGGGAAAGGGAAAGGGAAAGGGAAAGGGAAAGGGAAAGCTGCTGGCAGCAGTCACTAGAAGGTGTTTAAAGCACAGAAAAGCAGGGGAACTTGCTTGGGAATTATTCTAGTGGAATTCTTTTTAAATTGTAGATAGTTTTAGGCCTCTGACTGACAGAGCAGGGTCCGAGATGTGATAAACCTGCAGGACTGTGGAGAAAAGGCAGAGCCAGCATCTCCCTGGCCCTTGGAGCTCCCCCTGCAGATGAAAGAGGAGCCAGGCTCTTTTTGCATTGCATTTTTCACATATGGAAATGTTTACAGAAATATAAAACTCCCCAGTGGCCGAGTGCACTGAGACACATTGGTTGGGAGGACAAAAGGCAGCTGGGGCCCTGTGCACACTCATCTTTCACTGGGGCACGTCTTCACTGAACAGGCTCCAGAGAGATCCCTCCTCTGGCACCAGCACCTCACTGTGAGCACACGAGGACTTGTGAGGGCATAAAATAAAACATAAAATAAAATAGAAAATAAAATATTAAATAAAATAAAGTATAAAATATAAAATAAAACAAAATAAAAATAAAATAAAATATAAAATAAGACATAAAATAAAACAATATAAAATATAAAATATAAAATAAAATATAAAAATAAAAAATCATAAAAATTTAAATAAAAATAAAAATAAAATAAAAATTAAAAAATAAAATAAAATAATAAAATATAATAAAATAATAAGATGTAATAGTGGGGGAGTGAGGAAAGAGGAGCACATTTATGATGGATACAGGTAAATAATTGCTTTTTTTCAATGCATCATTTACTGTGGGATTCACTACTGGATAAGACAGAGGTCTAGAGGATTTTGAAAGGAACTGATGTAAATGCTGAGTGTGGCCTTAGCCACTGTAAAAGGTAAAGAATTCCCTCTTTCCAGGCATTTAGGTAGGACTGAGACCCTTCCAGTGGATTTGGGCACTGCTCCTCCTGCTGCTCCTGTGCCCACTCCTTCCCCAGGGCCTGCTGGGAGATGCTAATAAGGAGGGGCCCAATTAGCATTCAAGGACAATGCAAACACCCCAAATCCCACCCTGGGCATCCCTGGGAGCTTCATCCCAACCCTCCTGG
>NC_031792.1:3500675-3501885 GCF_001522545.3 Parus major | reverse complement strand
CCCATTCCCTGGGGAGCCTGGGCAGTCCCAGCACCCTCTGAGACCAAAAGCCCTTGCAAGAACATTAAAATGGGCAGGTAAAAAAGCAGCTCCTTATCAGAAGCTCCCAGGTGTGTCCTGAGATCTGCTGTGGGCACACCTGGTATGGGATTTCTGCAATTTTTATAAATTTAACAAATTAGCATCTCCAACAAACCTTGGCCAATTAGGAGAGGAGCTGATTAGGTAATTTTCCCCCTGGGTGCTGCCCCACTGGAGTTGGCCCAAGGCTTCTTTGCCCCATTTCTTGTGTCTTATCAGATTCTGATTGGAAAACAAAATATTCTTCTTGAAAATAAGACCAAACAGCATTTCAGGGATGTGTTAGAAGGTTGGCTTATGACTCTAAAATCCAAAAGAAAGGGTAGGAATAACACCAGGAGCTGTATAACCACATATTAATAGTTTAGAAAGCTGCAAATAAAGGAAAAATGTATAAAATCTGAAATCTTCAGGCATCAGGGGAAGAACTGATCCTGAGATCCAACCTGACCCTTCCCTGACACAGCTCCAGCCGTTCCCTCTGTTATCCAACAGAATGATCATGGCACAAAGCAGAACAAAATTCTGGAGCAGAGCTGAATAAACAACAGCCACACTTCCCTGATATTCTCAAAATATAGTCTTGAAAGTTTTTCAAAATTTCATTTTGATTGCAGAAAACTGTTAGGAAAAAAAAAAAAGTGCACTGTGATAATCAGATTATTTTTCTTTTTTAGATCTTTTTTTCAGCCAGCAAGCAAATAATGAGAGAAAATGATATATCCCTGTCCTGCTTGGGTGAATAAAATATGCCCTGAAATAGCTGCAGTCTCACAACATGAGCTCATGGATATCAAGAATCCTGATCAGGGTTAAATCTCTCTTTCTTTTCAATTATTTTTTTCATAAATTAAAGCCAAATGACAATAAATCATGCTATAAAAATTAAAATGTCATTTGCTTTTATCAGAACTAAAATTAAGCTGTGCACACACTGAAGATTTAACAAAGGGGAAGAGGGAAAGGGGGGAAAAAAGGATGATAATGGATTTTTCATATACTTCAGTGCAGTTGAGATGAGTCACGAGGGCTGCATCTGGAACTGGGTCACAGGACTTTTTCAGACTTAATGTTCTGGTCTAGACAATTAAAAATTAGCCCAAACTGAGACTCCTCAGATCTTTCCCTT
>NC_031792.1:3488907-3500177 GCF_001522545.3 Parus major | reverse complement strand
TCCTTTTCCTGTTGTTTTTCCTGTTCCTTCCTCTTTTTGAGCTTCCCACCCCTTTCCCCTCGAGGCCAAGCTGAAGTTGGTGGCACAGATTTGGGGACAGGTGAGTGGGGAACGTTGACAACCAACCCACACAATCCTGCATTTAACGAGCCAGGGTCACACAGACCTTGAGCTGGGCTCAGCCCTGGACCTGTGACAGCTCTACCAACCCCAAAGGGACACCAGGGGTTAGTCCAGGATCAGAGCTTTACGAGCCTGACGTGGCAGGATCTCTCTCTGCAGTGTAAATATTGAATATCCCCCAAAAGAACGGAGCCAGGCAATGCCCAGCACGCTTTAGGCTGCCCAGAACTCCAATTATTTCATTCAATAACCTTCCCTCCTCCCACATTCCCAAGCCTACAAGAGAAGGGGCTATTTCAGCCCTGAAGAGGGCATGAAATGGCATTTATATTTTCCCAGGGCATTGAGGTGGAGTGAAGGAGGTGGTGTAGTCAGTAAGAGGAAACAGGAACAACAAATTGCATCTTCTGGCTCCAAAGTGGGCAGAGATGAGGCTGCTCATTATCCCAACAGAGCTGAGCTGCCCCAATCCTCTGCCTGGCTCTGCAGTATCAGGAGAAAGAATGATGAAAACATAATGGGAAAGCAATGAAATATGACCAAAGTCTTGTAATGATGAAATATAATGACTCGTAATGAAGCAGAGGTGGGAGAAAAAATAAGCTCAATTCTTGTGAAACACAAATAAGAGACAGGAAGAGTGCGAGGAGGAAAGGGGGAGTGAGGGAGAGGAGAAAGGAAGCAGCAGCTGGAAATGACTTTTAGCTTTTCCACTTAATGTTTTAAAACCAAAAAGCAATTACTGCCAGGCTGGCATTGCCTTTCTGCACATTAATTTCCTATTATGAATAAAATTAATGAGTTTAGCAATCTCCTCGTCCTCACAGAGTTGTGCTCTCCATTATTGGTGTTAATAATCCTCCAGGGACTCTGACTCCAAAACTCGGTGCCACAGCCTGGTTTTGTGAAGTTTAAAAAAAGAAAATACAGACAAGGTGAGGATGGAGATTCCAAGAAATGGAAATGGAATGATAATGGGATAAAAAGGAGGCTGCATCCTCCAAAAATTGGAGACATCCCAGGGGGAATGTCCCATGGCCTCTCCCTTTGTTTGAATAAAGTTACAGGACTCCTCTGTCTCCTTTTTGGACATAAACCCCTGGTGTTTGTGGATTAATTCTCCTGCCAGAAGGCCTTTTCCAGAGGGTGACCCTCCTGCAGAGCAGCTGGAGAGCTCTAGGATGTTGTGTCCCTCTGAGCAGCGCCCTGGCCTTGCTGTAGGACCAGCCCAGCAGGCAGATTTCTCCTGGAGAGCAGCCCCTGGGGCAGAAATGATGTGTTTGACATTCCTCCCCCAGCCAGGAGCCTCTGGCACAGGCACAGCTCACAGGGCTGGAGCACTCAAAGATCCAAAGGTGCCCACAGCTCACCAGGGCTGGACACACTGGGGGAACAGCTCACAGCTGCAAGGTCCTTTATTAAATATGATTTCTCTTGCAGCCTCCTCTCCAAACCCTGGGCAGGATGAAGATCTGAACAGCCTGAGCCTGTCTGGCTGCATGACTGAACAAGGACTGGGCTTTCTAAATATCCTCAGAACCAGACCTTTAACCCAGTTTTAATGTCATCAGCACGGAGATGTTTACCTCTGTGAAGTGAACAAGCACAGCTCAGATCCTTCATGGATCACAGCATGGAAACACATTTTCTTTACAATCCCTTCTGGGCAGAGCACTCCTGATATAAAAACCCTGAGTTCACCAGGCAGTGGCAGGTTTAAGTCACCTCCTTTGTCCTCTCTGCACATTAGCATTTAAAACCTACAATAAAGAGGCTGAGAGGGGAACTTTATCAAAAACCCTCTTTTACATTTGTTTGAGATCTTTATATTGCACTTTCCTCACAGATTTAAACACCACTGACAATCTCACTTTTTTCTTTCACATTCTCTTCTTCCAGCAGCTCTAATGTTATTTCCTAATGGCATGGAAATTTCCCAGATGCCAGACTCCCAAGTGTTACCTTGTCCAAGCTGGAGAAAAACAGGTCCCAACCCTGAATAAATCCAGATTGGCACTGACTGGTAGCAGTGGGGTAATGGCATGAGCTGAGTTTGCTGAGGTTCAATCCCAGTGTGACCAGAGAGGTCTCTACAGACAGAAATTCCCACTCCACTCCATTGGTTTTGCTGGAAAAGGGAGGAATTTCTCAGCTGCAGAGCCCAGAGTGGGAGGTTTGAGGCATCCTGGTGGTCCAAAGTGTGGAGTGAGCATTTGCTCCTCTCCTGCAGAGGGTTTCAGCTGCCACACCACCACTTCTCATCAGCTCTGATCGATTGATGAAAGCATTTAAAGCTCACAAAGCCTGAATTTCCATGGATATCCCAGCTGGAAAATGTCTTTTCCTTCCCCTCTGGGAAGCAGAGTGCTCGAGGAGCCATCAGACAGGAGGTAAGATGGGAGTTGGGTCTCATCCCTGGAAAATCACAATTCAAATCACAGTGCCCAGGAATGCTCTGATTTACCCAGGAAAACATTCCAGGCAGGAGGATTCCAGGACATCTCAGCTGCTGCACAGGCTGGACCATGCCAGGGGCTCTCTGGTATTGCTGCTCCTCCTTTACCTCCTCCCTCTGCAAAGAACCAACAGCCATAACAAAAAAAGTTATTGCACCAAATGCACCAAAATATCCATTTAAAGCTTTGGCTGCACAGGAGAGAATAGAAGTGAAAATAAAATGGAAATATAAAAAAGTGAGGAGAGGAGTAAGGAAGCCTCCCATCAGCAGCACACTCTTGTTCTTTTCCATTTCCAGAGGTCAAATTCTACTTTTATTCCTGAAAATGCCATAAAGTTCCAGCCACTAGGACACAAGAAGCTTTTAGTACAGCCTGGGTTTCAGACAGGATGCCAGAATTTGACTTTTCTGCTAGAGACACTCAGAATTTAATCCTGTGCAGCAAAAGTTTGTCCCAAATGTTCTTGTGCCCTGTGATTCTGGACTGATTCTAGTGGAAATGAGGAATTCAAAGCAGTTCTTATGTTTGTCTTCCTCAGGGTCAGCCCAAAATCTCTAAAGATGATGAATTAATACAGAAGATTCTGCTGTGCTCATCAAGGGAGCTTTGAAACATTGCAAAGCAAAGCAAAATTATCCCCTAGAAATCATTTCCATCCTCAGCAGCTCTCATTGCACCCAAGGCAAGTTAAAAGAGAAGAGTCCTGTACTTCTGAGCAGAGCCTGAGTTTGGAAAATGGGGATTTCAACTCAAAGAAAAATGTGGAAAGAGTTGTAGTGCCCAGGTTTTGCTCCTGTGAATGGACCTGGTGCCTTGTCCTGCCTTTTTTTTTGGGAAAAGATCCCTGATTCTCTCTCCCTGTATCTTCCTTACACTTGAGGGGGCTGAGATTTGGTCCAACTGCAATTTACTGCAATTTTAAACCCTATTACCCCCTCAGCATGGTGCTGTATAGACCCAAGGCAGGGCTTTTCATTTTCTAGACAAAGGTATTATTTGAGCTCCTTTCATGGCCTAATTATTACTTAGCAAATATCATGTTGTGATGAGCATTTATGGCTAATTCTCAGATAATACCTAATTATATGGTTAATACTCATAATGATGGGAAAGCCTCAAATATTCAGAGTCCAGATTTTTTAGACTATCTCAGAACTCCTTATATTTCAAAGCACTTGTAAGTTGAGGATTTATGGTTTTTTGGGTGTTTTTTTTATACTATTTCTAGCATGTAAAACAGTTTCTGCTACAATATCTCCCACAGCTCACTGGAATTTGGATTCACAGGTAGGCTTGGACAGCTTTGAACTTCTGAGTGACCTGACATAGCTCTAAACCTGATTAACTCTCCAGATAGCCTGAGCCTGGGGATAATTTATGTGACTGAACAGGCAGACCTTTCAGGGAATGTACTCCTGGGGGAAAATGGTCTCTGATAAGTGGAGAGCAAGGCTGGACTCCACTGAAATTCCTCATTTTCAAAAGCACATGACTGGGCAGGCAGGGCATGGAGAAATGCTGGGGAGAACTCAGTTCTGATTCTCTGAGTCCTTGTGGATTCATTACTGCTCTTGCTGTGGGCACTTCCCTGCAGAATGTCCCAGGCTGTGGCTGCCCCAAACCTGGCAGTGTCCAAGGCTGGGTTGGATGGAGCTCTGAGCATCCAGGTGTCAGGAAAATTCATCCACAAACACCAGAGGTTTATGTCCAAAAAGGGGACAGAGGAGTCCTGTAACTTTATTCAAATAAAGGGAGAGGCCATGGGATATCCCCTGTGGGGTCTCTCCCATTTTTGGAGGATGCAGCCTCCTTTTTATCCCAATTTCCCTCTCTCTTTCCCCACTGCCTGAGGTACTTGAGAGGCACAGAATTCCCAGAGTGCCTGATACCTAAGATTCCCCTCTAATGTATAAACCTCTCTTAATTTTTAATTCTTATGGAATTGATGGTGTTTCCCCATTGTCTCTTTCATCTTTCAATATCCAGTTTCATTTACCAGCAAACCTACAGTTTGTTTGTAAAGACAAATATCATTTTTTCCATTCATCAATCAGCAGAATCCATCCCATTGTTTCTTCTATTTCTCAGTGCTGGTTTTATCTACCAGCAGACCCACAGCTTGTTTGTAAAGACAAATCCATCATTCCTCTCACTGGGCTGGGGAAAGGTGTCCCTACCAATTTTAGGTGTCCTTAAGGGTCCCTCTCACCCCAAACCAGGCTGGGATTGTGTGAAGAGCTGCACAGAGCCCAGCCCCAAACACAAACTGTGGTTCCTGTGTGCTGGAGCAGAGCTGAGCCCTGACCTCCATCACTCCCACAGCTCATTCATTAAAACACCCCTGCCAGCCACAAATGAAGTTTGGTTTTATCAGGTAACAAACAAGCTCCTGGGCTGGAATGTGAGGCAGTGCCTCTCCCAGCAGAGACTGGAGACACAATGATTAATTCACTGCTGGCTGCCTGGGTAAATGGCTCCATAAATACAGGAGAAATGGGGCCTGGACAGGACAATCACACACTGCACTGGGAGACAGGGAAACACAGAGATCCCTGGAGAAATGGAGGCACAAGATTGTCAGGGCTGTTGTGAACGGAGCAGAGAGTGTTTAAGGGAGAACAAAAGATGTTCAGAGCAGCCCTGTAGCTCCCTTCAAACCTGGCGATGTGACTGGAGCTAAATCCCTGTATTTTATCATTATTAGTGAGCCTCACCTAGTGAACACAAAGAAATGGGCAAGGCCAAAGCTCTGGCAGCTGTTTTTTGTCACCTCCCGGTGTGGCCTTGTGCAAGTGTCAGGGGATGAAGGGAAAGTGGGAGAATGTGCTTGAAACACACAATTTGTGTCTGGAGAGGCCTTGGTTCCACTGGCAGCACCACCTTCCACCCCAGCAAGCGGCTGCCTGTCTCTCAGCCTTGATTTACCCCTGGAAAATGAGTTTAACAGACTTCTTCGTGAAGTAGTCTCAATTAATTAGCATTTGCAAAACTGTTCTGAGATTCCCAGATGAAAGCCCGGCCCAGAATGGCAAATTGCTAATGATAATTAATAGTTGTTCATGGTCTCCTTGCAGAATTTCAAATTATTTTCTGTGGGGAAGGAAGTAGGGATGGAGAGTCTCTCAAGGCAGAGATGACTAAAAAAACCCAGGACAGCCATACCTGCTTCTCCTTTTTCCCCAGGAGGAAGGGGCAGAGCTGTGAGCAGAGGCAGGGGAGGTGATGAAGGCCCCAGGTGCTCCTGGATTCACCTCCCATCCTTGCTGGGGCAGGAGGGGGTGAAGGGCTGCCCCACTCCCCCCTCAAACTGATGCAAAGGCAGCCCTAATTAAACAGATGTTCTTAATAATGCTCTGACAACTGTCCCTGCTTTAATTTGCTTCACAGTAAAGATTAATATAACAACACAACACTGCTTTACAAGGGGAGAGAAGGGAGCTGAGCTAATAAAAGGCAGTAGCTTACACGGTATATTATTGCTTTTCTTTCTGCTTGTCTAGCGAATATTTACCTCCTCTGGGAGCAGTTTTCATATTTATTTGATCTCTCCTCCCAGCTAAAGCTGACTTTGTGGTACATTGGAACAGGATTAATGCCGGGGCCAAGGGTGCACAGGCATGTCAGGGGTGTCCATGGGGATTCTCCAGCCTCAGGGAAGATCCCGGTGCTGCTGGAGCCAGCAGAGCTGTTGAACACCAGCAGGGGATGAATTCCAGGCTCCTGAAGCAGGAAACTCCTGAAGTTTGAAGGAAGATTGGAGATGGTTTCCAGGCTGATCCTTGGACCAAAGCAGGAGTCTCTGGGTGCTGGCAGGACAAGAGCAGGCACACCCAGAGGGAATTCCTGAGCTCCTGGGAAGGCCTCAGGAGCTGGGCTCACACTCATAACTCACAGATCTGCACTGAATTAGCTCCAAATGAGAACAGCTGGACTTGTGCACCTCCTTTCCTCTCTGCACTGTCACATCACCTCTTCTGAGCATGGGCTCAAACCCCAGGGCATGTGGAGCACTCAAATCTCCACCCAGCACCACATCCACACCTCCAGACACAGCGTGACACCGTCCTGGGGCAGGATTTTAAACAGAAACTCCCAGCTTCCTTCTTCACTTTGATAACAACTCAGAGCAGGCTTGTTAAATATTAAATCATCCTTGGCTGAGCAGCATTTGTGTCTGCCCAGTTTGAATTACACAGCAAGAAAGAAACCAAGCTCTTCCAAGTGGGAGAGCTGTCTCCAGGATCCACAGGTGACTTTGGATCTTTTTTTTGTTCATCCAAAAAAGGACTTTTCCACAATCAGGAGCAGACTCTTCCACTTTTAAAAATAAATTCATGCCTGAATATTCTTCTCCTAATATTCTGTGTGGGCCAACAGCCTGGCCATGAGGAGAGAGAGGGAGAGCCCCCTTGGAATAATTATCATCCATCTCCAGGTTTTTGTGCTTTTGCTCCCCTGTGTCTGAACTGAAAGAGTCTGGAGAGATGATCTGGCACCTCTGCAAGTCCTGCCTGTGCTCTTCCATGTCAGCTGCTCCCCCAAGCTGCTCCTCCTGGCAGGTTTTACTCTGGGCACAGCCTGGGGTGGGCTTAGCTTGAGCTTGGCTTAACCACAGCCCTGGGTGCAGCTCTGCACCTCCAAACCAGGCAGGAGCAGGATGTGGCAGTGCCTGTGCCACAGAGCTCTGCTCCCACACTTTGTTACCTGCTATTTAATATCTGAGAACTCTATTTGTTATGCAATTTCTGAAGTTGTTTATGGTGCAGAAGCCCTCAGACAATAAGCTGAAGGAAAGAGCAGGAGCTGGCAGCTGTATACATTGCCCTTTGTTGGGATTAATGAGCCTTGTTTGCTTTCTGCCTTTTTCCAGCTCTCTGAAATGTCACACATCAGCCAGAGTACCAAAATCACATCATCAACCTCACCCCACATCCACCTGGGTGTCTCCATCCCCATCCTGACTCTTTACCCCAAAACCCTTTCCACTGATGGGCCTGGGAATGGAATCTCAAAACATTTTCCACGCTGGGCACCACAATTCCCAGGAATGGACTCAGTTTGAGGGGTTCTGATCACCAGTACCACGATTAGACCCAGAGCATTCCTGGAGCTGTTACACCTGGTGGCTCAGCAGCCCACAGACATCCACCACAGCTTAAACTGTGTGCAGGACAGAGCTCTGCAGACCCCTGCAGCTGGGAGGTTCCCTTGGTCCTGCTCTCAGACAGGGACAAGGCTGTGTGTGCCTGCAGGAATTACCAGGGATAAACTGATGGATGCTCCAGGCTTGCACCAGCCTGCTCTCATGCTTGGCAATTTCCTCACCCAGCTCCAGGCTCCCTGTTTATCCAACAGGGTAAACCCTTCCCATCCCTCTCCACCACAGCATCTTCCTGCTGCTGCCTCAGGTGTCCCTTTTGAGTACCAAAACCTGTCCCAGCTCGGGTGTCCTGGCTATGGTGAGGAAGAGGAGCTTCAAACAACCATCCTGCACAGCCCTGGGGAGAGCAAGAGTCCATCCAGGACTGCAGGAGCAGCTGAATTATTTCTTTCGCTGCTCCTTAGAACAGGTGAGGTCTCTGAGCAGCATTAGCTGGCCAGGTCTCGTTATTCTTGTCCTTGCTCGGGGTGCCAGAGAGGGACCCAAAGGTCATTGACAGAATATCTGTGCCCCTTCCCATTCACAGAGGAAATTTTCCTGCTCCCAGCCTCCCCCTCTCACTGCAGCCAGGCTGAGTCAGAGCCTGCAGGAATCCAAGCCCTTGTGGGGGCTGAATCACAGCCTCCCACACTCCCCAGCACCGGGAACAGAGCTCTGGGTGCTTTACCAGAGCCTCCCTGGTGGGAAGGCCTGAACTGGCTCCTCAGCCCCTTTTTTTAGCAACATTTTAATTCCTGTGTCCCTGCAGACAATTGTCCCATTTCTCTGTGTGGGCTGGCTCGTTCCAGCCTCTCCTCTTGTGTCCTGCCAGAGGTGGGGTGGCCCTTTAGAGCAGATCAGCTCAGCTGTCTCCTGCCAACCCTGCAGGGATGCTCCAGGTGCCCTGAAAGGGAGCAGACACCAAACATGGACAGGGGCTCTTCACATGAGTGTTACAGGACAAGGGAGGATGGTTTCATCCTGACAGAGAGCAGGTTTAGATTGGATATTAGGAAAAAATTGTTCTCTCTGAGGGTGGGCAGGCCCTGGCACAGGTGCCCAGAGCAGCTGAGGCTGCCCCATCCCTGGGAGTGCCCAAGGCCAGGCTGGAGCACCCTGGGACAGTGGAATTTGTCCCTGCCCATGGCAGGGCTTGGAACCAGAGGAGCTTTAAGGTCCAAACCATCCTGGGATTCTGTGGTCACCCTCAGCCTGCGCATTTCATGTGAAATGAGGTTTCACATCTTCAGCCTGGCTGAGCATTCCTGCAGGGAAAGGGCAAGGACAAACCTGTCCCTCCTCAGGAAGCCTCACAACCAAAGGGAAAACCCTAAAAATACCCAGCCTTGTGTTCTAACTCTGCTGAGAGGTACTGGTGATGAACAGTCACATCTCTAAGTTAATCAAGGGCCTCAAAGAGTTTTATATGGATAAATCGATCCAATTCCTCTAATCCCAGGAAGATCCCCCACACACAAAGTGCCACACTGGGCTGTTTCTCTTTCTGTGTCCACACACAAGTCCCACCCAGCATCTCCAGGTGTGGGATCACAGTGGTCAATGTGAAATTCACTCAGCATTTTCCAGTGCAATTGAGTTGCTGGAGGGTCTAAGCCAGTTGTGCAGAGCACTGCTTCCAGCTCAGCATTATTCAATTAGCCCATTTTGCTGATTGCCATCTGGGTCACTGTTGTCAGGGTTACAGCTGGCTCGGCTCTCACCCAGAGATCAGATTTGAAAATACACCTGGGGCCAGGGAGATATTAAAAAATAACAGACCTTCAGTGTAACACGATTTCCAAACATTCCCCCAGCTGCTCAGCTGATCCTGGAGTGAAGTTCAGCTCATTAATTTAGAGCACCTCAAGTAAAGTTAAAATAAAAACGTGTTTTCTGTGATCTCTGCACTGGCAGTGGGTGTGGGAAGCAGAGAGGGGTGGCCTGGATAATTTCACCTGTCTGTAGTGAATTATATGCTAAAATTCACACAAATCTAATAGTCCTGAGGGATTGTGTCTGCCTGTGAGAGCCTGATTGTGGAAATAGGAGAAAGAGAAGGAGAAGGAGAAGGAGAAGGAGAAGGAGAAGGAGGAGAAGGAGAAGGAGAAGGAGGAGGAGGAGGAGAAGGAGGAGAAGGAGAAGGAAGGAGAAGGAGAAGGAAGGAGAAGGAGAAGGAGAAGGAGAAGGAGAAGAGAAGGAGAAGGAGAAGGAGAAGGAGAAGGAGAAGGAGAAGGAGAAAGAGAAGGAGAAGGAGAAGGAGAAGGAGAAGGAGAAGGAGAAGGAGAAGGAGAAAGAGAAGGAGAAGACCTAAATACTTTGAATTTATATTTATACTTTGAATATTACTGCTTGTGAGCTTGGCACTGTGTGTCTGACTGCAGCAGGACAACACTGCCCACAACAGCCTGGGGGTTGGAAAGATTTAACCTGCAAAATTCACTTTGTAAAACTGTAAAAGTTCATGTGAGTGCAACAAGATGGGACAAGAAAGGGTGCACTGGCTCCTGAGAATTTGGGATTGTGTGACTGAGCATTTGTGGAGCAGCAGCTAAGGGAGGTCAGTCTGGGACAAGGCAGTTTCAAAAATAGGCTCATCAGGAGGCCAGAGCTGCAGGTGACAGAGCACTGACACCACTTCCAGCCCCAATAATCCTGTGTCACAGACAGAGCTGAACTCACATCACCCTCAGCCCGGCCACAGGGCTGTGAGCACTGACTGTGCTGCACTCCAGGGACAGACACAACTTCCACACAAGCTGTTTGTTTGCTAAAAAGCCTAAATCCTCATCTCCAGTCATTTTACCATGGGCTGAAGTTGCTGAGGTCTGAGCAGAGCCAGGGGTCACAGGTGGAGGGCAGCAAAGGCAGAGACTCCTCTGAGCTCAGGGCTGAGCTGTGAGGAATCCATTGCTCTAAACAAAGCTTAATGGGATGATGGAAACCGGCCCCTATTTCACTTCCAAGGAGAGATCCAGCCAGATACTCACTGCCCTAGGAGAGAACATCCTTCACTGGCTGCAGAGGCCTGAGCCAAAGACCATAATTGGAGCTACAGCAGGAATAATAAATGCCAATTAATTAGGTGGCATTTTCCCAAGCATCCAGTGCTGCCTGGCTGTGTTTGGAACAAATTTTCACTACAACTGAACTGGGTGAACACAGAACATGTGTGAACTATCCCATCAATTAATTCCTCTTGTCTTCTTCGCTGGCTGCTAGAATTTCACACCCCAGACAAAACTGGTCCTGTGCTGGGATCAGGACAAAATTCCAGCTGATGGGGGACCACCCTGTGTGACCATCCCCTGAGCCAGAGAGTGACCCTGTGTGACCATCCCTGTGCCAGGGACTGACCCTGTGTGACCATCCCTGTGCCAGGGACTGATCCCACCCTCTGTGACCATCCCTGAGCCAGAGAGTGACCCTGTGTGACCATCCCTGAGCCAGGGACTGACCCTGTGTGACCATCCCCTGAGCCAGGGACTGACCCTGTGTGACCATCCCCTGTGCCAGGGACTGACCCTGTGTGACCATCCCTGAGCCAGGGA
>NC_031792.1:3468284-3488857 GCF_001522545.3 Parus major | reverse complement strand
TGACCCTGTGTGACCATCCCTGAGCCAGGGACTGACCCTGTGTGACCATCCCCTGCTCCAGAGACTGATCCCACCCTCTGTGACCATTCCCTGTGCCAAGGACCTGATTAGAGGCACTTAATCCACAGCTGTTCCCCTTCCCAGCAGTACAGAAGTGTTTGGTGTGAGAAGTCCTGCCCTAAATGCCGAGATCAAACTCAGCCTGCTCAGCTCAATAACAGCAGCTCCATTAAAAATCTCTCTCAGGAACCAATTTTGCCTCTCTCCATCCCCTGTCATGAGCTCATCAGTAAACAGCTAAGCAGCAACTTGATTAAAAATGTGAAAAGAGATTTTTCTCCTCTAAAGATTTCATGCAGAGCTGTTTTAAGCTCCTTCCCACAACAGGTTTTCACAACTTGTTGGTTGAAATCACTCACACAGAATGCCGTCTATCCAAACACAAGCTGTGCTGCCCAGTCCAATTTCTGTTCCTCCCACTAACACATCCATTTATCTCAGCATTCCAGCATCTTTTTGATGATTTTAATACCTGGCAAAGATTTATGCAGAGGTGACTCATGGTCAAATATCAACAAGCAATTTAGAAGCAGCATTTCCAAAGGGATCCTTGGAGGAGGCAGAGATCTCAGTACGAGGGTTTGCTTTCTACCCTCTCAACACAGAGCTTTCAAAAGAGAAAAAAAGACAATTAGCAGATGCAGAACTGAAAGTGGAATGGCTCAAAAGCTGTTGGAAACACAGAGAGCTAATCCCTGTCTGTGTGTGCACAAACATCCTCCAAGGAGGGCACCTAAAGCTTTTATTTGGGGTTTTTTTTCACTACTGCTGCCAAAGTCTCTTCACTCCCTTGCTGTTCTGACCGTGTATGACTAATGTAGAGAGGTTTGGGAGCCTCCAGGACAGATCCCTGCAGCAAACACTGTCTATCTGACCACAGAATTTAATGAAAACTCGCTGGAACAAAATATTTTTGAGATGAGAGTTCTAGGGGCTGCTGCTGCCCTGCTAATGATAAAAGAAATCATGTCCATATTGGGTTTTCTGTTCTCCTTTGAAATGTAATCCCGGGGCTGTGTGTAAAGGAGCAATTGTGTTTGAAAAAGAGAAATGGGAGCGTGTCAGAGCAAGCTTTGAGCAACTCTGGGCCAGGGCAGAGGAGATCTGAGCTGGAGTTTGTGGCAGGGCAAAGGACTGATGGGGAGAGACAGAAGACAAAAGGTAAAGTGGAGAAAGAGGAAATGGAATAACAAGGAAGATGGAGGGATGGAAGTGGACAACAAAAGAAAATAAATATTACAGAGTTGTCTGCACTCATCTATGTACAAAATCTATATTTACCTACCCACACTTTGTCTTTTCTGTCCCCATCTGTCTCAAGTGATCAAACCACTTCCCTGAATTCCTGCTTCTTCCTTTCTCCACCCTCCTCTTCCTAACCTTGCTCTTCCAGTGCCTCTCTGCTTCCAGTGAGAAGTTCCTCCCTCCCCTCATCCACAAACCACATTTAGAGCTCTCTGGACACAATGAAATTCCAGTTCCCTGGTACATAAATAATCCTTTTTTTCATGTAATCTCAGGATTATTCATTTCAAAGGGAGGGCAGCAAATGTATCAACTTTTTATAAATGCTGGCATTTTAAAAATAAATGAATGGGGTGCAACAGGACTTTATTAAAATACAAAGAGATTAGCAAGTTCTCATTCCCTTCAATTATTAACAATGTACTTGTTCTCCAGAAAAGTACCCATGAAAATTTAAAACAGATGAAAATGGTTGTTCACTTAAAACTGCTCTGTTAATCTGTGAGAAATGTTTTATTCAAAGGCATTAAATGAATACTGCAAGGTTTGATATGAGATAATCCATCATTCATGTGGCACAAACACGGGGATCGATAAAGTGTTGTGTCAAGAGGAGAGGAGAACATGGCATCTTCGGAGGATTTCTGCACAGGAGGCTTGTTTCAATTCGTGGGATGGCCAAAATCAATATTAACTCAAAGATTTTACAAACTGGATGCCTTTTTGTTGTTCCATTTATAACTCTGCAGTCTCGGCTCACACTCCGAGGCTGAAAGGGCTGAAAGGAGAAAACTCTCAAAAGCTTTGGTATAAATTGCCACCAAAACAAAGAGACAGTTTTGGGTTTAGGGAGGGCCAAATCACTACAAAAAGGGCCCCCAAGGAAATCTGGGGGTGAATTACAGGTTGTCTTGGCTTTCTCCCCAAAATCAAGCTCAAATGAAGATTAAAACCTTTATCCTGGGTGTCCTTGGAAGGTACAAGGAGTATGGGCAGGATTGTGCTTGAACCAAATTGAACTCCACCTTCAACAATTTCATTTTTATTGCTTTCATTGTTTGCACCAGAGCAGGGTCAAAAGAGAATCATCAGCATCAAGGCTGTCAGAGCACATGGATGTTCCTCAAACACCTCAAACAAACACAAGAGAAGTCCAAAACATGGAAAAGGGAGGAAATCCATAGGAAAGGAAAGTGTTGTTCCAGCTGAGCTTTGAGCACAAGGGGCTCTTGCACCCAGTTTTGAGCAGAGGAATTCCTGTAAAATTCCATTTCCTTCTGATGTAAATGCAGAACAATCAGGAAAGATGTGCCAGGAACCAGAGTGAGCCCAGGGGCCTGGAGGGTGGAATCAGGGAGGAATCAGGGGGAAATCAGGGAGGAATCAGGGAGGAATCAGAGGGAGGAATCAGAGGGTGGAATGAGAGTGGAATGAGAGTGGAATGAGTGTGGAATCAGGGAAGAATCAGAGGATGGAATCAGAGTGGAATTAGGGTGAAATCAGGGTGGAATCAGGGTGGAATCAGAAGATGGAGTCAGGGTGTAATCAGAGAGTGGAATGAGCATGGAATCAGAGTGGAATTATGGTGGAATAAGAGGGTGGAATCAGAGGGTGGAATGAGAGTGGAATGGGAGTGGAATGGGAGTGGAATCAGGGGTAAATCAGGGGTAAATCAGGGGGAATCAGTGTGGAATCAAAAGGTGGAATCAGAGTGGAATCAGGGTGGAATCAGTGTGGTATCAGAGGAATTAGGGTGGAATCAGAGGGTGTAATCAGAGTGGAATTAGGGTGGAATCAGAGGGTGTAATCAGAGTGGAATTAGGGTGGAATCAGAGGGTGTAATCAGAGTGGAATCAGGGTGGAATCAGAGGGATCCATCCCCTGGATCCTCCCCTCCCTCCCCATGTTTCTGCCATTATTGACCTTCCCAAGGTGAGACTGGGGAGGATGAAGGTTGCCGATCTCAGCACACAGATGAGTTTTATCTGCCCAGGATAAAGCCACTGAGCTGCTGATATCTGCTTATCTGGATTGCTAATGAGCAGGGCTGCAGCCAAGAGTGAATCCTAAGCAGGGCTGGGACTCTTTATCTTTGCCACCAAAGTGGGCACAGAGAGGTTAAAAAACCCCCAGAGCCACTGCCAGGGCTGCCCTCCCTCTGAGCCCAGGAAAATAAGAATGAAACAGAGAGGAGATGACAACTCTTTGTTTAAATAACAAGACAGAAATCAAATTAATATGCAAGAAAAGCCCATCTTTCTTTATATCTCTCTGGAACTAATGATGGAGACAGCAACTGCTGTGTCAAACTGACTTGAAAGCTGAAGGAGCTGTGAAAGATGATAATCCAGCCTGTGATTCTGTGATAAAAGTAGTTTTCTTCCTGGATTAATCTGATTATTGTGGAGGTTGGCTGGCTGAAACAGGGTTTTGCCAGTCTGACCTCCTACCTCAGCTCGTGGAATAATTCCTGGTGCACAATGGCCGGGATATGCTGTAAGTGCAAAAGTTAGGGAAAAAAAAGGTTTTTTCCAGGAAAAATAGCAAATTCTTTTCCAGTTTCTCTGATCCAGTTCAGAACTGTTCTGTGCAGAGACTGTGAACTGTTTGTCCTCCCTCAAACCTGGGCAGAGCAGCAAGAGAGAGGAGAGAGGAGCTCAGAGTGCACGGAGCTTTCTGTGTCTGCAGCAGCTTCTCTGGCTGATTAAAGAAGTGTTCACGTTAATCATATCTTGTGCTTAACGAACAAATTGCATCAAGCAGAGAGTCCTTTCTGTGAGATGATTCCCCATGAGACAAAAAAGCAAGAAAAACAAAGCCAAAAGGGCTGTTTGAGGCATCCCCATCCTTCACTGCAGGACAGGGCTGGGAAGGGTAAAATTCACACAGTGTCTCAGAGCTACCAGTGAAATTCTCATCAGTGAGTGCCACAGCTTCTTCTGGGGGGAGGGACAGCATAGAGTGGGAAATCAGGGGAAAATATAGGTGAGGAAAAGGAAAATGTAACCAAAAAAGAGTGTAAGCAACGTAAGAATGAGAATTTAATCAGCTTTTCCTGTGCACACAGAGAATCCTCGCTCTGGTGAGGGCTTGCCTTGTAAAGAAACATCTCCAGCCAACCAGTGAGTGCTGGTTTTTATCCTGACCTTTCATCATTCCTGCTATATTCATTGCCAGCCTATTCCTGGCTCTGTTCCCACCTCCTGGCAAGAATTTGGATAAATTTGTTCAATTTTCTCCGTGCCTCAGCTTCTTTTCAGTAACATTTAACAAGCTGAAATCTCCAGGATGAGAGCAGGACTTCGAAATTCCTGGATGAAAGGGAGAGACTTGCTTCTGCTATAAAAGATGACCAAATTTGTGAATGAATAAACCTAGGGTCAGATAACATATTACAAATATACTTGTAAGAGATAATGGAGCATTTATTTATAGAGCCATCAGAAAGCCAGACTTGGTCTTCTTGTAAATGGAAGCAACAGTCCATTTCTTTGGGCTCTGGGCCAGTTCATACAAAGGCTGACACATTATTAAAGCCAGAATAGTTTTATTTTCCATTTCTCAAGGCTGCCTTTTTCATTACTGTATGTTTCTGCTTCTTTATCTTTCCTTTCTTTTATTTTTATTTGGTTTTGGGGTTTTTTTTGTTTGTTTTGGTTTGTTGTTTGGGTTTTTTTTTGCAGAGCTCTGATACAATTCTGCCATCTATTACTGTGTTCATCAGCCACCAAATCTAATCCTGGAAGGATCAGAGAGAATTTCTCGTGCTTCTTGTCACCTTCACACAGGCTTTGCTTGTCAATTTTTGCCCTGGACACTGGTGGCAGAGCAGATTTTGACAGGAGTTTTTTGTTTTCCTGTTGTGAGGAACCACCTGATCCCCTTTTAGATGCAGTTCAGTGAAATGTAAGGATCTGCAAGCTCTGCAATTTGAATTTCTGATCCCAGATGAAGGCTCGGTGTTCAGAGCAGCTGAATCCCTTTCCTCCCAGCCTGCTGCTGTGGATCTGCCTAAAAGCCATTGCCTGAGGATATTCTGGCTCTCATGTTTGCCTCAGGATCAAAAGTATCCCGTGGGCAAGGCTTATCAATAAACACCAAGCTGCAGGGCTTGGTTTGCTCTCTCTTCATCAATTTTGTCTATTTTGCTGATGAAATTGCCTTGGTGAGCAGGAATAAACCAATCAGACAAACATGACACTTTGTGTCCCGTATCTCCCCTGCCTGGAGATGTGAGGGTTGGCAGGATTTTGTTGTTTGGCTCTCTGGAAGCAGCTGGAATGTTCTTGTCCTTGCAGCCCATCAGTTGTGTTTGGCCCTCCCTCATGGTGGGTGTAGGACACCTCTGTGTCACTTTGGTGACATCAGTGACAGGAAAATGAATAAATCTCTGAATTTTAGGGTGCAAAAGCTGCCATGGAGGACCCTTCCCAGCTGAAGAGCAAAGCATCGACCTCAGAGTTGAAATATCTCAATGGCCAAGGAAAAGTGGGCGAGGGAAGGAACATTTCCTCAGCTGCAGTGTGGAGCTGGAAGGGCTTCAAAGAACCTCCCAAAGCTCCTGAATCCTCACAGATGGGAATGGAGCAGCAACTCACAAGCAGCTTTGTTCCTGTGGCTCTCACAGTTTTGCTGAAATCCTCATAATTTTTCCAGGCACTTCTGCTGCAGTGCAGGGATTCCAGCCTGGTCACCAGCTGAAAAACAGCCTGGTGGCAGCACACTGTGGGCCCTTTGTTTGCTTCAGGGAGGATTTTTTCCTCATTATATTCTTATCAAAAAAGAATTATGCTGAGCAATATTCCCAGATTTAGGGAATCTCTCTGCCAATTCAGCTCAGCCTAAGCCAATCCAATCTACCCATCCATATGCAAAGATATTCAGGAGCCCACTGGAGAGCTGGAAAGTGAGAGTAATAATTTCCTGACCTGCAAAGATGTTGCTGTGAACAAGGTTAACTGAAGGAATTCATCTTCTCTGAGTGATGTTTTCCTCGTGGGGTTTTCAAGGCTGAGGACTGAGCTGCCTGGACACTGCATCATTTGTATCATGGCACTTCTTCATTTTTCCTTTCACTCTTGGCACTCCCCTCTTTTCCCTCCCTCTCTTTTAATTTTCAGCCTTTTTTGTAAATGCTCCTGATTTATTCACCTCTCTCCCTGCCCTCCTTTCCATTTAACTCTCCACAGGAGGAAGAAATTTGAAGTCATGGAGCTGCTTCCACCCTGGGCAGGTTGTGCAGCCAAAATTGGTGATTTGGAAGAGCTCAGATGCTCAGAGGCCACAGAGGTGCTCAGACAGATCTGAGAGCTGCTCACTCCCTGCTCCACACACCTCCACCTGCAATTGGAATTCTGATTTCAGCTCCTTTTTTCACTTTTAGGTGCACACAGAGCTGTGCTTGCTGCTAGAAGATAGGAAATGCCCAAATTTCCTGGCACTGCAGACATCATAAGGCTTAATTTTCCTCGAAATATTCCTCCTTAATTTTCCTTGAAATAAGCAAAAGTGGCAGCCTGATAAATGCCAGAGATTTCCATAGGAACAGGGAACCTGATGGGTGAATTCCATGCAGGGACTGCACTGGCAGCTCACTTCTCATCCTGGACAGAAACACTCACAGGCCCCCAGGGCTTCCACTGCTCTCTTATGTCCACACAAGGTTTTAAGAAGGACTGTAAAGAAACCAAAGCTGAAACAAAAGGAGAGTGGATCACACATCAAACTATTTGTCCTGAACTCTGGGCTGATTAGAAATTTGAATATTTAAACCCTTCCAGGTTCATTACTCCTCAGCCAGAAGAGATTCAGTGCTGAGGGATGCAAGGAATTGCAGGATTGCCAAGACCATTTTCTATTCTGTGCCATAAGGATTGGGGATATTGGCTGGCTGACTGCTCCAAGAGCATTCTGTTGAGCTATCTAATAGCAGACTGAGTTTAAAAAAATAAATTACCAAGAGTTTTGCAAGAAGAGTAACTTTTTAAAGCAGCTTGCCTTGAATTCCTCAACAACAGCAACAAAAAAAAATAAGCTGCCACTTGCCAAGCTTTGCTGGGGACCTTTGCTGAGTTTCCCTCAGCTTTTCCCTCTGTAAATGACTTTCCTGTCAGCCTTGGCAATGTTCCCATGCTCTGTTATCTGAAGATTTAGCAGCTCAACATCACCTGAGCTGAAACCCAATCCCAGCCTCACAATTCCCTCCATCCTCTGGATCACCCAAGCTCAGCTTGAACCTCCAGCACTGTGCTAATCCACTTTAGGTGTATTTTAGACAACAGGGAGTTAAGAGAGAGCTGAAATTCCAGTCTTGCCTGCCATTGGAGCAGATTCACTGCTTGGGATAATTCCTGGGGATTGCAGAGCAGTAACCCAGGGATGAACCCAGCCCAGGAGCCAGATGATGCCAAGGGCTGTAAATCCCCCTCCCTCTGGCTCCACAATATTTATTGTCAGGGCCAGTGAAGCAAGGAGCAGTGTCACATGTCCCTGGAAGCCTTCTGTCTGATGGCCTGCTTGACTGGGATGGGAACTCAAATATCAGCAGCTTTTATCTAAAAAAGGGGAGGGAAAGCTCCATTTGCAGGACAGAAGGAGTAATATTGAAATGATCCATCACAGCTGATGTGCCCAGATGGCTCTGGGAAGGACTGGGACAGGGGATGGATTGGCCAGTTCACCACATTTGAAGAAAAAAAGCTGAGAAGTAAATCCTGGTGTTATTGAGCCCCAGATCCTGAGCAGGAGATGCTGCTTTTGGAAGCAAAGCAGTAAAACAAAAATTACAGTTGAGGGCAGAACAAAAGATTTCCTTGTCTTGTTTTAACCCCAGCACAACTCTGATGAAGAAGACCAAGACCAAGCAGAGAGATGGACAAAGAAAGAGTTAATCTGCAGAGCCTGAACTGACCTCAGCAGAGGGCAAGCACTGGCCATGCACCCTGGTTAGATTTTCCCACATTCCCATTTTCTTGAAGTGAATCTAGAAAGCCAAAAAAAAAACGCTCTGGAAAAAAAGCTGCCATGGAACCCTGGCAAAATTGTCATTACTTGTCATGCTTTATGGGCTTTTTAAGTAATTTCCTGCTCAGACTCTAGCATTAAATAAAATTATCCTAAGCACCACCGCAAGGTCACTCTATATATTTAATTCTTCCCATTAAAATTCCTCATCTGCCACATCTGTTGATTGGTTTGTCTGTTCAATTAGCTACTGTGGCTGTATGAGCTGGGATTCTGTGTGACAAATTAGCATATCCATGATGCCAACCTCGGCTTTAGGACACCCATCACACACAAATGTTAGGTGACAGACCCCATAATTACACGGCAATTGCTCTCTCCCTGCTCCCGGGTTCCTGCTGTCTCCAGCTGTGTCAAAGGAATGCCTCCAAATTGATTTCAGGTTCGGATCTGCTGAGCCTGGAGCAGGCACAGAGCATCCCCAGCTCCAGATTCCACTGAGGTTCAGTCCCAGGTCAGGAACTGGGCACAGCTAGCAGCCCACCTCTTCCTGCTGGCACTGCCCAGGACACAGATACAAACAGGAGAAAAACAGCAGGAAATCACTGAATTATCAGACCAGAGATAAGTTTGGATGCTGGCTGATAACCTGAGGCACAACACTGATAAGGTGACAATAAGCTCGGGAAGGAGCTCCTGAGGGAGCAGTGAACAGAGTTCCAGGGCTCTCCAGCTGCGGGATGTGGTGATAACATCTGGAATTTGTGACCTCTCAGAAGGAGATGCTCTAGGTGAAACTGGGAATTGTTCATCTCTGTGTTATTGTCATCATTTATTCAGCAAGGGAAAAGGAATTATTTCTGTGAGGAAGGCCCACCACGGTGTTCCCTTCTGGTTTGGGATCACACACAAACCGTAGCTGCTGAGATTCAGGTGAGATCTCCAGGAACTGTGCCTCACCTCTGCATCTCCCCTCAAAAACCAGGACAGTGCTTATCCTGGCCATGTGGATGAGGATCCTTTATTCAGTGAAATAATTTAGGACTAAACCCTTCTCCCTCAGCCCAGAGCTGCACAGACTCAGGTTATTATTTCAGCACTCGGGGACAGAACCTCTGGAGCTGATTTCCCTGGGCAGGGGCTGGATGCTGATGCTGATGCAGCTCCCTGTGTGCCCTGCCTGCAAACCCAGCTGCTCTGAGGTGTTTCCCTGCCCTCTGTTCCTGCTCATCCCTGCCTGGCTGCTCCCAGAGCCTTTACACAGGACAGAAAAGGAGCTGTGTGTGTGTGTGTGTGTGTGTTTGTGTCTGTGTGTGTGCAGATCACTCCCCTCGCTGGCTCAGCTTCCCCAGCACGCAGCCAAGGATTATTCCAGCAGAATTGCAAGAGCTGAGGCTCTGCAGAGAAAACAATTTCACACAAGACTGCCCCGGCTGAGGATGGGGAGCAGGGACACAAAGGCAGGGTCTTTGCCTTGCCAGGGTGAGCCAGGAGCCAATTAGGGTAAAACAGCAGCCAGGGTGATTATTTTTGTAAGGGAAAGAAATCCATGGAAGAGTGAGGTGATTTGATTCCACAGAACTTTCCTTGCCTGTTTAATTACCATTGTAGCCCCGTCCAGGCCTTTCCTGGGCACTTTAATGTTGCTTTTCAGAGGTCCCACACAGAGTTTATTCTGCTGAGATGATGGATGGGATGAGATCCCTGTGGAAGCAGGAACTGGGAACCTGTGCACTGTGGACAGAAGACACATTCCCTGTGCTCAGGGATCCTGGTGACAGAAGGGAGGGGTTCTGCTGTGCTTTTGTGGAACTGAGACCAGCAGTAACACAGGCAGGAAACAAACAGCTGGACAAGAAGTGCCAAATAAGAGGAAATCCAATCCTTATGAAATAAGGATTTCCAAATGAAATATCTTGTTGTTACTGTGAACATGGGACTGCTCAAAGCACAAGCTTGGAAATGACTGAAAAATGTGTTTTGGGTGGATTTCCCTCTCAAGCCATGCAAAATGGGTGTTGTTTAAAACATGTAAACCCTTTCTTTTGGCCTAAAATGGTTTAGAAGGATAAAGAGAAGCCCAGAGCTCCATCCAAAAGCCCTGAGATGTCTCTTATTTCTGCTTTGCAAATACCAGGCTCAGAGCAATGCTGGCTGGTGCTGCAGATGGCAAAAGGTGTTTCACAGGTCTCAGCCTCCTCAAACCTGACAAGGAGCAGCTGCCTGTGCAGCCTCAGCCTGCTTTCTGCACCAGTTAATGCACACAACTCGAGATTAAACTCTCACCACCCACAAAAAGACTTCTCAAGAAAAAAAAAAATCTCAAGTGAATAAATTCCCTCGGTTCTGGAAGGGGAACGTTAGGAACAATTCAAGGGAAATCAGTGAAGTGTGGAACACACAAAATAAATCAGCATTTCTGTGGTTTTTATTCCTTCCTTCCTTCCTCTTATGAAGTGAAACACATTTGGAGCACCTCTCTTCCCTGGGGTTCCCAGTGCTTCCCACTGCAATGAAGTGCAGCTGGAACACATTTGTTGAGTCCCTGTGTACAAAGCACAAATTAAAGCTTTGAGATGGAAAACCACAAGACAACCCATGACCTACAACAACAGACAGAGCTCAGCAAATGGAAAATGCTCTGGGGCCTGTGGGAAATCTCTTTTATTCCAGCATTCCTCGTCCTGCTCCCTGCCCAGGGTGACTCTGCTCCCACATCCACCAGCCCAGGGGGCACAGAGCTATTTTATATCCTGGATATAAAGGAAATATTTTATATCCTGGAGAAAACTCAGCTCTTTCCTCACTTCTCCCAGCTCTGCTGGCCTAAACCTTCCTCAGGTTTTCAGTCTGGAAGAGGAGGATAACAATCCTGGCCCTTGTAGAGGGATGTTCATCCCAAAACTTGATCTGGGTGCTGTAATACAAAGATTGGCACCCAAACCCAGGCATTCTGCTTCCCTCCCTCCCTTGATGCCAGGCTCTCAGCTCCTGCAGCTTCTCCCTTGCCAGCCAGAGCCTCTGACAACAAAAATAAAACATTTTGGTTGTTTCTCCCCCTGCTCTCCCCATTCACCAGCCTTCCATCCCCTGCAGGAGGGGAGGATCAGCACCTGGAACGTGCATTCCCAGCTCTCTGCAGCTCAGGGAAGGCTGTGATGAGGCTCTGGCACCGTGGCTGGTGTTGGTGATTGATGGGGGCTGCACTGGGCACCGAGGGAAGATTGGTTTCTGGGGCTGATGGATAAAGTCTCTCATGCAGCATGAAACAGCTGGCCAGGAGAATAATGGGCCCTCTGATTCCTTCCAGCAGCGAATATTTAGTAAGAAAACCTTGCAGAGGATCGTCCCTGATTAATTTGTAATTATAGAAGCTTGATTTTAGGTGTGAATGCCATAAAGTCTTGGTTAAGGAAGGATGCCTGAGCAGTTAATTAAAGCAAAGGTGCCTTTATGGGATGTCACAGAGGCATTCCCTGCTGTTGGGGGGATGAGCTGGGCTCAGGCAGCCTCAGCAAAGGGAACACCCAGCCTGAGACCCCGTTCCAGGAGCTCCCATTCCCCGGTTGCACAGCAGAATTAGCGACTGGATGGGAGGCAGGTGATGCTGGGATTGAGGCTTCAGTATCTTTTCATGTATATTTCATAGACCTGTTTGCTTTTTGATGTTCAGAGCCCTTTGATTATTCTTTTTAATCCTTTTCCTAGACGTTCTTCAGTGTCAGCTGCAGCCCTGGGGTTTGTGGGGCAGGTGAGCTGTGCTTGCTCACCGAGCAGGGGACACCAGGTCCAGGTGTGGTTTAAATCGGTGACAGCAGCACCTGAGGGGCTTTGATCTGTCACTGGAGCCCCTGCAAGTGTGGGAAATTCATGGAGCTGAGGATTGGAAAGCATCACGGAGGAAAACTTAAAATATTTGTTTCAAATATAATTTTATGAGTTAAAATCCTGCAGACAGATGTGAACTGTGAAATCAGCGTTCCCTGTGCAGTGCTACAAGGGATTGCCTACCCAACAGTGGGCAATCTAAACACCTAAATCAAACCCCTAAAAGGGCTTTGAATGCTCTGCTAGCACCCAGTGTGAACCCAGACCTGAACCTGGCAATTAAACATGGAAACAGAATTTCCATGCTGCCCCTGGCCAGGGTGAACTGCGAGCAAACAGCACCTCAGCAGCTCTATTTCACTCAGCATCTGCTGCCAAAGCAGGAGGAATTACCAAAATCAACAAGAAACTAATCTCTTTAATCCTGGAATTTTATTATTTTTTTTAATAAGTTTAAATAATTGATACACTGTCAGGAGCGGCCTGAATCCAGGGAGGGGAGATTAATATTAAATGAGAATGCTTCTCCCTCTCTGTGAGGGGAAAGGGTGGAAAAGTCACAAAACAAGTCCAAAACAAGTGGTCTAGGGTGGGTGGAGGGCTGGTGGAATTGTTCTGGTGGTTCTTCATCCCAGAATTGAGGCACAGCCCGAGCAGAGGTGCAGTGAGAAGGGAAAGGGTTTCCTGGCTCTGCCAACTTTGTTCTTACAGGAGAAAAGAACCAGGAAATGCTGGAAACAAAAGGAAAGAGTGGTAAAACTCTCTGAAAATCTATATTAATGGTCTCTCTGTGCAACCTGGGCTTTATGGGCTCTTGGCAGTGTCCCCTGTGCCCACTCTCCTGCAATGCTCTGCTTCCAGAGGACAAATTTTTGCTTCCCTGCTGTGCTCAGCCTCTTCCATGTGTGGGGCTGAGCAGTGAAATGCTCCAGCTGGAATCCCTGTGCTGCAGAGCTGCTGCTGCTGGCTCTCCCATGGCTCAACCATCATCTCTGGGATGGTTTTATCCCAGCTGAGCCCTCCCCAGGAGCCTCCCTGGAGCCAGGCACGAGCCTTGCCTGGGGCAGTGCCTGCATTTGATGGAAAATGGCATTGCCACGATGCCTTTTGGGGCTACCTAAAAACAGAGGCCAGACAAAATTCAGAGAATAAAAAGCAGTTCTATTTATTGAAGGGCTTCAGGTGCATTTAGGGCAGACAAAGCCCTCACAGCTCACAGGTTTTGACATTTTTCTAAGTTTGTTCCATTTGCACATTGGGGTTCATCTCCCAATTCCAGCTGCAGGGAATGAAGGAATTTCCCCCAAGTTTGCTGCCCCCAACTCCCTTTTGTTTCCATCTCTGGGGCCTGAGGCAGTGAGGTGTCCTTGATTGCCAGGCCTGGAGAGGAATTGTTGTGTCTGCCCAAAGTGGGGAAGCAGCAGCTCCCAGTGTGTGTGGAGTTTGGAGTTCCACACTGAGGAATGGCAGGATTACAAATGGGTGAGAAACAGAAAAGCTGAAATCCTGAGGCATCATCCAGGGGAAGGAGGAGGCACAACCACAGCCAAAGCTGTTCTAACACTTCATTTTCTCACTTGTGCTAATCCCAGTTAGGGCAGGCATTTTTGTCCATGCCTACAAAGGAATTTGGAGCCGAGTTCTGCTCTGCTCTGGGTCCGCAGCCTTTTCCCTGCAGCGTTCTCCCTGCTGAGGAGGTCACAGCTCCTATCAGAGCTGCCACGTTGCTCCCTCTCTTATCAGTCTCTGTCCTCACAGAGGGGCCTGTCACAGGAGCATCTGGAGCCTCTCATGTCACTTAAAAGCCAGCAGCTCTGTCTTTGTCTCAGCCTTATCTCCCATCCCGAAGAGGGCTCATTATCTCCAGCGTGCCCATAAAAATAACTGCTGGGCCATTGCTCAGGGAAAAAGCAGCCTCGGTGACAGGTAGCAATGCCAGGTCACAAAACTCAGCAGAAATAAAGAGAAAAGGAGCATATTTCACTGCAGAATCCCGGGCTGACATCAGGAGAAGTGCTGGAACGGTGCCTCAGAGCTCTGTGCCAAAGGGAGTGGGGCTGAAGGAGGATAATGCTTCCCTCAGTATCTAATATAAATAGGCAGAGTTTTATTAACCTGCCCCCCGAGGTACCCAACAAGGATCATCTCAGAGGAGAGAAACAATAAGGAAATGAATAACAACTGACTGTATTACACATGCAGGGTGGTGATCGATAGCACTCTGCACTAAAATTGCAGTTGGCATCCAAACACATCTCAAAAGGGAAAAAAAAAACCCAGCAGTAAGAACTCATTCATCAACCACCTCATCTTTAGAGGCACTTCAGCATTATTAAATGTTTTATTCAGCTGGGGGACTCTTTGGGCCACAGGGAGAAGACAACAGTGGCCCAAAGACTCAGCTCTCAGGTACAGAGCTTCAAAACCAGCCCAGGGCTCTGTGCTCAGTGTCCCAGGGATTAATAAATGCCTCAGGGGGGGTCACTCTGTCCACTCCATTTAACAAAACTCCAGTCTGAGATTCCCAGATCCAGCCCAGGGTTGTGCTTCTGCAGTGCTGGTCTTTTGAAGAACGAAAAATGAATCAGATACCACAACAAACCCTGTGTTAGTTCAAATGGCTGTGACTAATCACTCTGCAGTGTCCCTCAAAATGAGATTTTCTTGGCTTGGGAGGAAATGCTGCCTTTAAACCCACGGAAGGCACCAAGGGCAAGGAGAGAGAGCAATTCCTGATCATTGACACATTGAGGGGCTCCTTTTCTGCCCCCTTCTTTCCTGAAACACTGCAGAAAAATGGGAAATGTGTAAGGAACAGGACACAAGTTTACTGCAAAGAATGTTTCAGCCAGGGGCTGTTTCCAGGCCTTGTGGTTTGGTGGGATACCTTAAAGCCTGTGCTGCAGACACATCCTCCACCCAAACCTCTCTCCTATTCACTGACAGTGCACACTTCGGGCTGGAGATCAGCTGAAGTGCTGAAATAGCTCTTGTGGGACAGATTTTGGGCTGCAGAGTTTCCAGTGCTTACAGATGTACTGTCTCTGGCAATATTTGGTGCTTTTTCTAAAAAGCCTTCGTTCCCAGAGTCATTAGATCACCTGGGAAGTTCAGCTTTCAGGCAGCAGAGCTTGCAGACACAACCTCCAGAGATTTAAAGCTCTGCAGGGAAACACTGAAACCACGGCTGCCTCTTCATCACCCCTTTTTTTTTTGTTAATTTTAGTATGAATGTGATCAGATGAAAAGCCTGACTGCTGATTTTTCAGCACTTCAGGTTCATAGATGCAAAGCCCTTCTCACGTTTTGCCACGTGCTCCTTAAACACATCCATTAATTACATCCCATGAAGATCAGGATTTGAGCTTTGAAACAACCGTGGCTCTCCTGATTTCCACCCAAAACCCGAGCCTGGCTGTCCTGAAGCCACACACACTGACAATTCTGCCACTCTGATGGGAGAATAATTGCCTGCTCTCTCAGTACTAATATCTTTTTGGTTTCTGGTTGGCTGCATTTGCATCTGGCTTTGCAGGCTGCCGTGCCCGCAGCGCCCTTATCGGATTTGCTCGGTCTCACGACTTTACTGCGTTTGTTACACCCAGTTCTAAATAACCAAAATAAGCCCCAGGAAGGCTCAGCTTGCTGGAGCACAGAGCATGGGGGAGATGCAGGCAGCCCAGGTGTGATGTGAAGAACCTGGAATACACTCCAGGCTGGGAGATGAATCCCTGGGAGTGTTGGAGCTGCTCTTCCCTTCCTTCAGACCAGCCACAGAGCCTTGAGCACAGCCAAAGCCCACGGCACAAACACTATAAATAACAGTAATGGGGCCACTGCTGGTGACATCAGAGCAGAAATTAGTGAGGCTGGCAACGGCAAAGCTGCAGCAAACTGAAATATTTTCACCCCAGTGCTTTCTGGAAAAGGTCTTTTATCTCAGAGGCTGAGTCAGAGGCGAGGAAGGGGGCAGGTGCCTCGCCCCCACTCTGCCTGCTCCTGTGGGGCTCACAGGAGGATTTCTGGGAGCCATTCCTGACCCCCCACCTCCCAGTTTCCATTCTGTGACGAGGCAGGGATTCAGACAGCACAGAAAAGTGCTTTCTGTGGGTATTTTTCACCCGGCTGAGTCACACTGTGGGGTGTGCGGGGAGGAAGCCGTGCCAGGCTTTAATAAATGCAGTGTCATGACACTCCCTAAATGACATCTCCTCAATTTAGCAGCACTGCAGTGCTGCCCCCAGAGCCCCATTTCCCACAGCATCCCCTGGGAAGAGGCCTCGTTGTCGCTGCTCCCAGATCAGGATGCCCCATCCCACATCTGGTGTCAAGCAGAGCTGGGACAGCCTGCTCAGGGCTTCTCCTTCTCAGCAAACACCTCCAGCACACTTCTAGCAGAAGGGTTTTACTGCCAAGGCGCCGTTCTGTTGGGATTAAAGCTGCTCCCAGCCTTTGGATGGGTCCTCCTGGGTGATGCAGCCTGTGTAATGAAACAGTCTGTTAATTTTACAGCTTGAGTGTGAGTATGAATTGTGTAAGAAAGCTCTTGGAACCAAACCAGGGCTCACTGAAGTGGCCACGAGTGCCTTCAGCACAGTCTTGAAATAGCCAGGGAGCCAAGAACATGCAGATGGAGCAGGGAATGCTGCAGAAGAGAGAACACTTCAGCGCTGCCACGGGGCCACAGGGACGAGGTGGCTTCATCTGGGCAGGCTGAAGTGGCCAGGAGCTGAGGACCACAGCACCTGAGCTGGCAGCTCATTTCCCAGGGGCTCAGGCAGGTCCTGCTGACAGCTCTGGGGGCTGTGCTGCTGCAGCTCTGCTGGTTTTTGGTGCCCCAGCTCTGCAGCACAAAGATAGCTCGAGTACATCCAGATGTGCCGCAGACAGCCCCAGCTGCAGCATCAGCACGGCTTTTAATAGCCCTGGGAGGAAGTGCTGACATGGAACTCGCTCAGTCAGCTGAGCCCCTCGAGGTGAGGGGAGCTGCCATCTCCTGAGCCTGCTGCTGGTTCCTGTCAGGCTCCCAGGACGGGCCAAGAGCTGGTTTTTAATCAGCCCCACGCTGCTCGGACACTGGCGCTGGAAATCCTGATTTCCAGCCCTTCCAAAAGGGATGGAGGGGCAGGCCCAAGGAGATGGAAAAAGCCCTGTGCTCCCCAGGCAAAATTCTTCTGTGATGCCTCCAAAAGAAGCAGGAAAATGTGGGAATCCCTGTCTTAACAACCCAAAGGATCCCAAGGCGCTCGTGAAAATAAACGACAAAGGGATAATCAGTGACCTGGCCATTAACTGGATCCCTGCTCTGGAAGGTTTTCATTGCTTGCAGAGACAGCCCAAAAACAAATCCAAAATCCAAAACCTCTCCTCCTTGGGCAAGCTGGCACTGTTGGTGTTGCTTGTCCCTGGCTGTGCTGCAGCTCAGGTTGCCTGGGCACAGCTGGGCAGAGCAGGAGGGAGGGAGGGAGGGCTGTGACCTTTCCTCAGCAGCTCACAGCAGCTCTGGAGGTGTTTGCTGGAGTCCCTGATGAGACAGAGCTGCCCTTTCCTGCTGGCTGGGACTGGGGCAGCTCTGTCTGCACTAAAAGGGTTTTCTGCTCTGTTCCCAGGCAGAGGGGACAGCGTGGAGAGCATCAGCAGGGCTGGGATGGCAAAAGAAACCAAGGATTTGATACCTCAAGGAGATGGCAGGGAGGGAGAGCTGAGAGGTTCGTGTGGAAATTAGGAAATGCCAATTAAGAGCTATCAACTTTCCATTTGTGCTTTTAATATCCTGCCTGGTATGTCTGGTTTGATGCTTATCCTATGACAGGGAGTCTGGGAGTGCCCAGCCTACCTGGATAAACCTGATCCCTGTCTTGGAGAGCCTCTCATCCCAGAAAACTGCGTGGGTGATGCTGGAAAAGGAGAGAGGCTCAGGGAAGGAAGGATTTTCCCTCAGGTCAGGAATAAAACCTTTCTGCCTGTTCCCATGGTCACCACTGCCTTCATTCTGCTCTGGGCACCAAGAACAAGAAAAAATTATTCTGCTTCCAGATGGATTTTAACTTTTTGGAAGTTTAAAGCAGAGACAGAAGAGACAGATAAATCCTCATTTCCAGGCACCTTCAGACATGGATTTGGATCCAGATTTTCTCTTCCCAATTCACATGGGCCTCTCTGCATTTCTCAGGTTGAGTTCTACAACAAGTCCCAGCTCATCAGCTAATTTTACTTTTTTTTAACTTTTTAATCACCAGGCTTATTTCACTTTTTTCCCCCCAGTTTTTTCTGCCTGCTGCTGTCCCTAGTGCTGGATTAATGGATGCAAAGCTTTGTGGCCAGTTTCTGTAAATGGCTGGCACCAAACAACACTCACAACACACTTCGTTGCAATGAAATGCAGTTTGTAGTGAAACCTATAATAGTTCAAATATAAATTAATTATAATCCCCTCTGCTGTAGCGAGCCTTCATGTATAATTAACATTTATTGTAGGGGGGGGGAAAGGAAAGGAGAAATCCCTATCTGAGCATTTCAGTAATAATTTCCACATCCCTAGTGTCTCTCACAGGAAGGAATATTATGGTTTACCTGTCCCTCCTATGCAGGGCAAGGCACAGCTGCTTCCAGCTGGAGCCAAAAGATGCTGCAGCACGGAGGAAATGTGAGCAGCACGCTGTGCTCTGGGCTCAGGAACTATGGACAGCAGCTCCCTGCCAGGTCTGGGAGAGAAGAGTGGTGAGAAGAGGCAGATTTGAGAGTATCAGTAAACACAGCACTGATTAAAGGTGTTAAACTCGGGTAGGAGTGTCCAGAGCCACACTGGGGCATCCATGGGGCTTTAAAGTCCAGATTTGCCTCTGTTCCATGGGGCTTTAAAGTCCAAATCTGCCTCTTTCCCATGGGGCTTTAAAATCCAAATTTGCCTCTGTTCCATGGGATTTTATAGTCCAAATTTGCCTCTATCCCATGGGGCTTTAAAATCCAAATTTGATTGTATCTCATGGGGTTTTAAAGTCTAAATTTGCCTCTGTTCCATGGGGCTTTAAAATCCAGATTTGCCTCTGTCCCATGGGGCTTTAAAGTCCAAATTTGCCTCTATCCCTTGGGGCTTTAAAATCCAAATTTACCTCCATCCCATGGGGCTTTAAAGTTCAAATCTGCCTCTATCCCATGGGTTTTGAATCCCAAACTTGCCTCTCTCCCATGGGCACAATCCAGCTCGTTTTCCCAGCATGGAGCTGCTCTCCAGCACCCTTGAACACAACATTTCCACTGGAGCTGAGCTCTCCCAACGTGGCAAAACTCAGTGTTCAAGCTCTGCAATAACAGCACTGTGCTCCCTGCAGCCTGGATCAGAATTCCAGCAGAATTCTGGCTGCTCAAGGACTCCCCAGCCCGGCTGTGAGCAGCTCTTGTGAGAGCAGCACACAAATGTTGATGGCTCCGTGGCTGAATTTGTTCAGGGCAGGGGTCAGCACAAACACCAGGAAGCTCAGGCTGGTAAATGAAAATTTGGAGGCTCCTTCCTCCCTTCCAACAAAGCCTCCTGCTCCCAGTCTCTAATGAGAGTCAATTGCTGCTGATAAATTTTACATAATAGCTTTTTGCTTGTTCTGCAAATTAAGCAGAAAAATTGCCTATTAGAGGGAAAACTGGGGCGATCCTTAAAACTTAGTGTAACCTATTTAGCTGCTCAGGTCAGAATCCGAGGCCTCCTGATTAATTTTCTGCAGGGAGCAGCAGTTTGCAGGGCTGAAGCAATGCCTGGCTCATTCCAGGACCACATCAAAGCTGCCTGGGACCAGAGGGGTTGGATTAATTCCTGTGCTGCTGCTCAGGTGTCCTCTCCTCCCTCCTCACCCTTCTCCTGCTGGCTCAAGGCTCACCCACGCACGATGAGTTTATTTAAAGATGGGAAATGCCAGGATTGATTCTCAAAACCTTTTTTTTTTTCAATGCCAGGACCTGTCAGAGCAGCTCTGGCTTTTCAGAGCCTTCCTGACCCGGTGCTGCCCTTGCAGCAGTCACAGGGTGACTGAGGCAGGAGAAATTAACCCCTGGAAAGCCACAGTTGGCAGAACTCTTCATCTGGGGGATGTGAGCACCACCTCCTGACTCCTCTCAACCTGGGGCAGTTTTTATTTTGGCTGCAGATGTGAAGGGCTTCAGGCTCAGCCCCAGATATTCAGGCCTTGTTAAAGAGTCACTCCAAAGCTCCCTGATACATGCAGCTGTTTATTCACTCTCCAAGTTACTCATTTGGCCCTGAGTCCTTCCTTTCCCCCAGCTGGCTCGTTTTTCTTCCCCTAGCCAGTGTTTAAGAGGCTGTGAAACACCAGCATGGAATGAGATGAGCTTTAAGGCCCCTTCCAACCCAAACCAGTCTGGGATTCAGGGATTCCTCCACCACTTTCACCAAAAAACTGGACTTTGACTGCCCTAAACATGAGCACACCTTGTCCCAGTGCATTGCTCTGTTTGTATCCATCCTG
>NC_031792.1:3458653-3467904 GCF_001522545.3 Parus major | reverse complement strand
ATCCATGGGAATAACCAAGCACAGCAATGCAGCTGAACTGGAAGCAGCTGATGTCAAAACCTCGCTGACCCCAGGCCTGGACAGCTCATTTACCTGCCTCAGACACATCTCCCTGGAGGTTTATTACCTGCAAGGGATCCTCACTTAAACCCAGGGTGTGTTTTTTCCCTCTCTCTGAGTGCTGCTGGAAACAATTCCCAATGTCTCAGCTAATCAATGGTGTCTCACAGCCAATCTCATGCTCCTGACACTTTTTGCTTATCCCTCTCCAGCTGAGGAAGAATTACCCAGAAATTTCCTCCATTCACTGTGAAAAAGAAAAAAATGATAATAATAATAATAAAGGAGGAGAAGGAGGGGGAAAAAAATCAAGAAAAAAAACCCCAAAAAAATACCAGTAAAGGTCACCAGATCTAACCTTGGTCTGCTTCAAAAGCTACTTGTACTTTAGCATCCAGAAAGCACAAAAATAAGTGGAACATGGAGCTGCATGACAAGAGAGCAGAGCTCCCCTCAGCATGAATAATGATCCATTGCCACCCCCTGCAGCTGCCAGGACCTTCGAGGTGGGCACACAAATTGTTGATGTCTTCAGATTCCGAGTCTGAGCCTGTGCTCTGAAATATCCCAGCCTCTCTCCTCTGCATGCACAAAGGAATTAACTAAATAACCTCTTCTGGCACTAAATAACTGCTGCTCCTGGGAGAAAATGGTTCTTAATAGCCAAGGGAAGGTGGTGCTAGAAAAGATTTTATTGACAGACATGTGCAGAGGGACTGGGAGATGCGACAAATTTCTGAATGCTTTCAACCAAAGAAAACATATTGGGAAAAAATGGACCATATTCCCGCCATTTTTTCTCTTTTCACACTAATCCCTTCTCTTTTCCATCACCGAGATCTTTTATTTTCTAAATATGCCAAATTGTAAGAGAATGGATCACCCTCTCCCCTGCCTCCTCCAAAACAAATCAATGTTTCATTCAACCTGAAACACATATTTCCTCCTTTGTTTTCCCTCCACCCCTGGGAAGGTAAAAAATGCTTCTTTCCCCCAAAGTGTGCTTTCTGCTTTTCAGCACATTGCTGCCTGTAAACGCTGGTTATTCACACAGCTCCATTTATTACGTTTTTTATTTATTTCTCCGAGGGAAATCAATGCAGGACCTGTTGTGTGGTTGGGAAGGAGCTGCAGAGCTCCTCTGTAGTGGCAGCTCTGTGTCCCCATCCAGCTGCAGATTCCTGGCTCTGCCTCTCCCAGCAAAAAAAATAAAAAATATTTCAGTTTTTGGAGCTCCTTTGCAGGGCAAAGGGAGAAAATTCTCAGCATTGTGGGTTACAACTGTCCTAGTTTAGGGCAAAATTGGGAGAGAACCTCCAAATGGGGCTCCCCCAGGAAAGCAAAATTCAAAAATTGTTTATTGTCACCCCAGGACAGAATCCTAAGCTGAGCTTTCACCATCAAAAACTGGTGTCTGGTTTGACCAGGTTTGAGCTAAAAACAGCCTTTTACTCTGATTTTTCCACCTCTGGCTGAGTCCAGACTCACTTATGGTCACTCCTTCCTGCCCCATTGCTCAGTTTTATTTCGGCTGTTGATCTGTGCCTCCCCTGAGCTCTGGAGGAGCTGTTCCAGTGCTCTCCTCTCTCCTGAGCCCAGGTAACCCAAACCCCCCGTTCTCCTTGTGTTCATAGTGCCCACAGCAGGGAGGAACAGCACAGCTCCTGCTGATCACACAGGATCTTTCCAGGAATTAACTTTATCTGCATCAGATCCACAGGCACAAAACAAAGGCACAGAAATGAGAAGCAGAGCTTAGGAACCATCTAGGAGAATGAGCCAACCACTTCATCCTGAGCTTTAATTAAAATGGGCTAAGCCACTTTGTTTTATTTATTTTTTGACAGCCACCCTCCATTTTCTGCCTAAACACAATTTACTCCCATTTTTCAGTGCCACTGTGGGGTCAGCGACCAAAGCACAGGAATAAAACCACATGAGTGAGTTAGTGCAGCTCCCAAACACTCAGGGTTTTATTGCCAGCAGCTCACTGCCTTTGGAGAACATCTGCTGCAGCTCTGAGAGCCATCCCAGCTCTCTGAGGAGCCCAGAGAGACAACCCTGGTGGTAAAGCCTGACTGACCTGCCTCCATCACAGCTTTGCCACCTCCTTTTCCTTTCCTCTCCTTCCCCAAATGTGTTTTCCCCCCAGGGCCCTGCACCTGCCTTGGCTGCTGAGGGGGAGGAACTGGAGGGGGTTGTGGCTCTGCAGGATTTCACACCATGACCCCACAACTTCACACCTAACGATGTGGAATTCAGCTCTTCCCTGAAGTCCTCTTTCTTTTCCAGGACCCCATTTACCCCCTCAGAGCCACATTTACCCTTCCAGGACCCTACATACTCCCCAAGGACCCTCTTTACTCTCCCTATTTATCCCAGTTACTCTTCCAGGACCCCATTTACCATCTCAGGACCTCATTTACCCCTCAGGACCCCATTTACCATCTCAGGACCTCATTTACCCCTCAGGACACCATTTACCCTTTTAGGGGCCACATTTTCCCTTCCAGGGCCCCATTCACCCTTCCAGGAGTCCATTTACTTTTCCAGGGCACAATTTACCCTTCCAGAATTCCATTTACCCCTCAGGACCCCATTTACCATCTCAGGACCCCATTTACCCCTCAGGACCCCATTTACCATCTCAGGACCCCATTTACCATCTCAGGACCCCATTTACCATCTCAGGACACCATTTACCATCTCAGGACCCCATCTACCCTTTTAGGGATCCCAATTTACCCTTTTAGGGATCCCAGTTTACCCTTTTAGGATCCCCATTTACCCCTCAGGACCCCACCCACCCTTCCAAGACCCAGTTTATCTCCTCAGGGCCAAAAGGAGCAGCAGAATTCCTTTGGGGTTTAAGTCCTTAAGGACAGGGGGATATCTCCCTCTCCTTGCCTTCACACTGTCCTTGGACTCCTGAAATCCTCTAACCTGATTTATCCTGGGATTTTCAGCCCTGTCACCATTTTCTGACCAGGCTGGATGTCTGTGTGATGACAGCAGAGCACTTCCCAGTCTGGAGGAGCATTCCAGCCATTCCCTCTTTTCACCCTGCAATAAAAAACCCAGCAGTGGCCAGCCAGGAACTGCAAAACCTCTCCTTTATTTAAAGGTTGTGGATGCAGAAAACAGAATGGCATTTCAGGATGGGATTCCTGACATAATGAGCGAGCTGGCAGTAAATAAAAGACAAGATGAGAATCAATAGCTCGTGAAAGAGGAAAGGAACAGCAAAGGAAATGGGAGAATACAGAGAAGGAAAAAGGTAAAAAAAAAAACCTCTCTGAGAAACTAAATTTGTAGGGGTTTGGGCTCAACCCAAGGCTGAAAGAAAGCCACAGCTGTCAGTGATTTCACCACCTTCTGGATCAGGTTCTCTGTCCTTTTGCTCTGACTTCCTGCCCATCCTTGTGAAACAATCCTGGGATTCCTCTGGGGAGTGAATCCCGAGTTCTGAGCGCAGCAGAGCCGGGCTGGGCAGGCTCAGCTCCACAGCCCAAAGCCAGCCCTGGCTCCTCTCCTGCCCTGGACAAGGGCCCCTCTCCCTGTTCAGTGTAACTGCAATAAACTGCAAGGCTGAGTGAAAGCAAACACAGTAATTTTAATTTTAATAAAGTTAATTTTGGCAAAGCACTGATGAGCAGTACCCCAGCCTTCTCCTTACCCTCATGACCAAACTCCTAACGTGACTTCTTCTCTCTTTATAGAAATCATTAACAACTAACCCTCTGTCCTCCTTTTGGAAAACTTCTTCCTTCCAGATTCTGCTCCACGGGGATCTCAAAGAGCTTTTCCAATCAACAATTCATTGAATGAAGTCTCCAGAAATCTGCTGTTGTGTTCCCATCCCCAGCTGACCTTGAGCTATTTAAACCTAGATGGATTTCAATTCCATGGTCCCACCAGATCCTCCTTCCCCGCCCTCCACCTGGGATAAGAGAGGCTTTTCAGAACGTGTTAGAGGAGGGCTGCTAAATGATGCATTGAAAAGAGCTGCAGGGAAAAACAACTTTATCATCCTGTGGCTTGAGCAGAAGGGGATGGGGTTCCTCAGTGCTTTAAAAGATAATGAAAAAATAAAAAACCCAGGCAGAGAGGAATGCAAGAAGGAGAATTAATACTTTTTGATGGATGAATAAAAATGGGTTCAACAGAAAGCAAGGTCCCAGGAGAGTCCCAGGCACTGCCTGTTCAGATTAATGCAAATTCCATAGCTGTGTAACCTTTCCTTGGAGGATGAAAGGGTAAAAGGGTCCAGCTGCTGAGAGGATGCGCCAGGAAGGAGCAGAGGGGTGAAGCTCAGAGTTTGGGTTCAGGGAGTGAAATAGCCCAAGTTCCAGTGAAGGCTGGGGCTGTGGTGCAGTCAGTGGTTCCTGTGCTGGAATGGAGCATTTCCAACCTGGATTCTGCTCCAGGGGTTTGTAACCCTGGCTCCTGAGTGTGGGAACCCCCCAGAGCTGCTCACAGACTCCAAGTGCCAGGTCTGGGATGCTGGGAAAGCTCCCCAAGGGAAGTGATGCTTTAGGATTTTAGCTTTTATATCTTTCAAATCCTGTGCTCCCCTGGTGTGTAACTCTAAACTCCACACAGTGGCAGCTGTTCTCCCATTTTATTCAGACAAAACAACTCCTCTGGGCCTGGAACCCACGGACACCTGACAAACCCCAAAAAGGATAGACTAAAGTGAAGTGGGGAGGGGAAAGAAGCAAAACAGGACAAACCTTCCCAGCATCATCTGCCTCCCCTGCTGAGCCCTCCTCCTCTCTGCCCTCAGAAACATGCAGCTACATCACTGAAAAGTGTGGGTCAGCACCTCTCCGTGGGGAAATTCTCCTTAATTCACTCATGCCTCAAGTGCTCATTTATCCACCACTTTGGCCTGCTGGAAAAACAACCAGCAGAGGAACAGATTCTGCTCCTGTACCACCCCGTGTCTGGAATGAAATTTATTTAGAAATTCCAGGGATTTAATGCAAATATTCAAGGAAATCCTGAGGTAATGTGGCACCCTACCTCAGGCCCTGCAGGAGATGCTGCTTTGTGTTGTTCTGAGTCGCTGTGCTTCTGCATTTGACAAATATTTATATAATAAGATATTAAAAGCCAAAGGTAATAACTGCAAGAAATGATGAAAGCACAGTGCTGGGCACAGCAAACCAAGCCAGGAATGCCATTATCAACCTGTTTCCTTATCCCTTTCCTAAACACATAAGTATTTTAAATCTTCCTTGGTGAGTGTGAAGATGCAGGAGCCAAGACATTGCACAGGCAGAGCTCCTCTCAGACAATCCAGCACAGTTCTAGGGCAGCAGAATGAAATGTTATAAATCCCTGTGCAGCTCTGAGGCACTGGGAGGGGAAAGGGGACAATTGTGGAGTTGCCTTGTGGGTGCTGTGATTTGGGTGGGAGCTGGGAGGACACACAGAGCTCACCAAGGGCTTTCCCTGCCCACAACCACTGTAACTCCTGCATCAATCCCCCCTCACCACTGGCACGTTTATGGCACCTGGGGAGATGTCACTCCCAAACCCAAATGAGCAATGACACACCGAGCAGCAGAAGGTAAATGGCTTTTAACAGGATAACGTGTCAGTTAAAGGCTGAATTATTTCCCTGCTGTCACTTCCCTTTACTTTGCTGCTTGTGTTAGTGGCAGTGGCTGAGAGGAGGGATGCCCTTGGCCCTGGGACACGCTGGTTGTGTTTGTGGTGGAGCAACAGGCAGCTGGAGCTGAAATCAACTTCCATTCTTTTTATTTCTGGGGTGCAAACAAGTGACTTGTGCAGCCAGATTCACTCCTCCCATGGAGATGCTTTCCCCAGCAATCAGAGGCTGGGGGTGTCTCCCAGACAGATTGGGCAGAAATGAACCTTTCCTGAGCTGCTTGTGGTCCAGATTCATAATTTGGGCTTTCTAACACAAAAAGAAGCATTGAGGTGTAAATACAGTTCTGCTGTTCCTGCAGGAGTCCTTTGGGGGCCTGAAATACCCTCAAATATTCCTCCAGGACATCAGGATGGGAAAGGCTTCCTTGATTTCCCGAGACTGGCTGCTGGGGACTGGAATCCGTGGTGCCAGCAGCTGGATAAATCTGTCTGGTGCCAAGGTAAATGCTGCTGCTTTAGATCTTCAGTGAGATGTTGAGGGGAGATTTATGTGTGCCAGCCTCCATGAATTACCTGGGTGAGTCATTACACGAAGGCAAGCGGTAAAAGCAGCATTAGGTGCCATAAAACTGATGGAAACCAGAATGTTAAGGAAATTCTGAAAATGAATGTATTATTTATACAGTGGTCTTAGCACTGAAAGAGCTGCACTTTCTCCACAGACTAATTGTTGTTAAGGAGCAGCAGAGGGGGAGAATTCATCTCTGGGCTCTGTAAAAACCAGAACTTTCTGCTTTTACTGCCTGGCTCTGGTTTGAAATGTGCCCTTGAGGAAATGGCCCTGTGGTTCTGTTTGATTTTCTCCCTTCCAGATGTCTCGAGACCTGCAAATCAAGCCAGGCCTTTTCTGTGCCATCATCCTTGGTAGCAAAGGTACTGCAGGGCAAAATTGGCTTTTATCTGCACTTCCAAGATTTTGCTGAGATTTAGGAGACTCCTTACTGCTCTCCTATATTTGAGCAAACTCTGAAGTGGCAGTGAGTTAAAGGCACTAAAATCAGTCAGTATTTCCTTCAAGCTTTAGTGGATTTTATTTGGAGTTAGACTAGGTAATGATGGCTCTGTTCTTACCCAGTTTAGTACTCAAATCTTTCATCCTTTCTTTTAAAAGCCTTTGTGGGAGGTGAGTGAGAAAAAGCTCGGTGAATGAGTATTATTGTGTTGAAAAGCCATTTAGAAACGCTTGGAGGGTGTTTCTTGTGTCTGTCCACTAAGAACCAAAGATTCCTGAGCATCAGAGTCCACCTGGATCAAACGAGAGGCATTCAGAGATATTTCAAACACTTGGAATATGGCAGAAGTCTTTTAAGTTCAGTAGCAAACACATGGAAAACCAGATGGTTTCTTTGTGACAGAACCCTGAACAGAACAGGAAAATAGAATATGCTCCCCTCCCTCTCTGAGCTGGAGAAAAGGATCTTTGAAATGCCTTGCATGTGTGCTAAATAAATAAATTTAAAAATGAACCTCCTGGCCAATCACAGTTGAGTTACCCTGCAATTAAACAAATCCACAAACTGGCAACACATTTACATCTCATTAAGGGGAGGCACATGCAGCAACGGCATGAAAATTTAGAAATTAGACACAATTACCACGTTGGCTGGAGGCAGGAAGGGGGAGCGTTGTGGAGGGAGGTTTTGAAGAGAAGTTTGATGGTTCCTTAATTGGCTGCTGCCTCCCCAGACCCAGCCAGCTTTGCTGGGTAAATGAATTTCCCAGAGAGGAAATGGGCTCTGCCCATCCCTGCAGCCGGGGAATTGATGGAGCAGCAGCTGGGGGATGTGCAGGTGACACCTGGGGTGTGACACCACCACCCATGGGACATGTCCCCAGTGCTGTGGCTGTGCCCTGCTGCTGCCTCCATTCCTGTGTTCCCATTTCTGGAAGGGAATTCCAGAGCAGCTCTTCCCAAAGGAAAGGGAATTTCCATCCCTCTGGTGGCTGGAGCACTTGGCTGAGCCCTGGACTGAGATTTTTTGGCTTTGCACAGCATCCTTCCTCCTTCCCTGCCTCTAGAAGTCCCCAAGTTCTCTGTATTTCTTATATATATTTATGTATCTAGAAATACATTTCCCCTCTCTGTTTTTTTGCAGATTCCATGTCCCTTCTCCCTGAGGTGGTTTCGTTCCTCACAAACAGATGTAAATGTGTGGGTGGGTGTGAATCCTTGAGCAGGGGCAGATATTAATAATGTAAACAGCAATTTAGTTAGGAACAGTAATTGCAGGTAATTATCACCTCGGGCATCACTTCTGGGAGTGGGGCCTGGCTTTTCCTGGGGAGAGGTGAAACCACTGGATTCTGGAGCTTTCCACAATAATACTAATTAGCTGTGAGGCTGTTGGCAGCAATGCCCACTGGAAGTGTTAAAAAATAAACTCACTGTGATTTCCAAAAGGAGCAGTGGCACAGGAGGGCTGTTCTCTGGGGGGTTTGGTGGTGGTGGAGTTTGTTTTTGGGGTTTTTTTTAGCCTCTTCCACTGAGGCAGGGATGGATACACTGTCCATGGATGCTGCTCCATGCTCTGCCTGCAATTCTGCTTTTTTCTGTTTCCAAAATCACCACAGTGGTGATCCAGATCAGCTCAAAGGCTGCTGGGAATAACTTCAGCCCACTCCAGAGGGGTGAGGGATGGAGAAAAGGCAGTTCCTGCCAATCACCAGGTCCACTCTGTCCAGGTATTTAATGGTCCTATTAAATATAGCAAGTGTAAATCTTACAAATTGTCTTGAAAAGGATTCAGCTGCTTCAGAAATGGAGCTATATTTTGGATATATGACTTATGCCTTAGACCCATAAATAAAAAGGTAGTATATCCTCAACTTACAGGCAAGTGCTACTTAGGTGTTTGTATTTTTGGGAGGTTTCTGGCTTTTCCTTCTGAAACATCCTGGCTTTTCCCAGAGTTTTCTCTTCTTCAACAGCAAACCCCAAGATGTCACAATGGAAATGAGTTCAGTAAGGAATGAACAGGCTGATTTATTCCCTGCTAAAATGAAACCTACGCTGTGCTGGAGGCTTTTCCCCCCTCAAGGGGGTTTCTTGTTGGGGTTTTATCCCCCTTAAATCCCAGCTGTGGGGTGGCTGTGATCCCCTGGAGCTGTCACTCTGCAGGGCACTGTGAGGAGAGGCTTTATTGCTGTCACAGAATTGATGAGCTGGTGAATTGATTAGGAATTAATGACTGTGGCTGGGGGCTGCTGCCGAGGGTCTGGGGGGGATTTACACCCTGCTCACACCCACGAGGCACGGGGCTGTGTCAGGGGTTCAGGGGCTGCCAGGGATTCTTGGAATGTGCAGGAATTCAGGGGTTGTCAGGAATTCATGGAATGTGCAGGAATTCAGGGGTTGTCAGGAATTCATGGAATGTGCAGGAATTCAGGGGTTGTCAGGAATTCAGAGGCTGTCAGGGATTCATGGAATATGCAGGAATTCAGGAGCTGACAGGGGTTCAGGGGTTCAGGAGCTGTCAGGAATTCAGGGATTCAGGAATTCAGGGGTTCAGGAG
>NC_031792.1:3432279-3458260 GCF_001522545.3 Parus major | reverse complement strand
TTCAGGGGTTCAGGAATTCAGGGGTTCAGGAGCTGTGTGTACAGCAGGGAGTGAGTTCAGGGCTGCAGTTCCCACTGCATTAATCCCACTCTGACAGAGGTTCAGCAGTGTCTGACTCCCGGGCTGGGCTCATCCTGCTATGAAAAGCTGCTGTGGGTGAGGTGTGTGCTCACAAACGTGGTTTTTGTGAAGTCAGGGGTCACTGAGGGGCTGCAAAACCCCTCCTTTATTATTCCTGCCACATTCCCTACATCTCTTTTCACACAGCAGGATCACACAGCTGAGAGAAAGGTGTAAAACTGCCCAAAAAATCAGCCTGGCCTCACAGCACTGGGCAAAACACTCCTGTGTAAAAACAGCACGTTCTATTCACACAGAAAACTTTTTAGGGAGGGTTAACCCAGCTTCAGGATGTGGATTCTACTTTTGCCTGATGACTGGGCTTGTTCTGTTTTGAATTTTATATGAAGATGTTTTAGGAAGGGTTAACCCAGCTTCAGGATGTGGATTCTACTTTTGCCTGATGACTGGGCCTGTTTTATTTGAGGTTTTAGATGAAGAAGTTCTAGGAAGGGTTAATCCAGGTGATGCTCAAGGATGTGGCTTTTTGTTCTGGCTGATGACTGGGTTTGTTTTATTTTAGGCTTTAGATGAACATATTCTAGGAAGAGTTAATGCACGTGGTGCTTCAGAATGTGGTTTTTCCTTCTGCCTGAAGGCTGGGCTTGTTTTATTTGAAGTTTTAGATGAAGATGTCTTGCCCCAGCAATGAGAATGGGCTGCAGCTGCTCCTCTCTTGCCAATGCAGGCCCCTCGTCCCTGAACACAGATCACAAAGTGTCAGGAATGAGCGCTGATTCCTGAGCTCAGGAATAATTCATACAAATGTCTCCCAGCTTAGCCAAGAGAAGCAATTTCAGCTGGAACAGTGTACAATCCATTTTTCCCTGGCAGAGAAGAAAGGGAAGGGTGCCTGCCATTACTCTGATTTTTATATTATTTTTTGCAAATGCTCAGACACTGCGATGATGTGTGGAAAGATGGAATCTAAAGATAGATATAAAGGGGATAAATCAAACACCTCAGGTGTAGTCACACTCAGGCTCCATGGAAACTGCTCACAGCCAGCACTTCCTAATGGGGCAAACCAGGTTTCAAATTGGCAAATTTGGGTAAGAACCAGACCAGGGTTTAATCTTTGGGTTCAGATGCCACAGTAGAAGCTCACTATAAACCTCCCTTCCTGCTCTTGGCAGCAGTGGGGGTTGAAGGTGGATCTATTTAAACAAACTGGAATGGGAGCATTTCCTCAGGGGGCTTTTCTGAGCTCTCCAGTGCCTGGCTTTTAGGGAGAAATCAGCAATTACCTCCTTGCCACCTTCTTTTTTGTGTAGTGAAACAACTGTTATGGAGTGGATCCAAGCAGGTGTAATTCTCTTGTGGATTCCATCTTTAACTTATTTGCAATAATTGCCTGAGCAAGCCAGAATTTATCTGGAAGGCCTGGCTTAGATAAACTCCTGCTGTGCTGGGTGCAATTTCATGGAGAGTGGGGGAGGCATTGTGAGAACAACAAATTAAAACTAATCTCATCTCCTGAAATATTTCATTACACAAACTCAATTTATTATGCAGGGCTGCCCTTTGCAGCACGTGCGAGCTGCTGAGGCAAAGCAGGGCTGTGCAAAGGGAGGAATCAACAGAACAAATCAACAACACAAATTTAACTGCATGAGGAAAAAACCACCTCGTGTAATCTACTGCTGTGGGAGCTTGGGAGGCTTCCCTGACCTTGCTGACACTTGGCAAGTGCAGGAAAAACGAATATTTTTTTATTTTATTATTATATAAATATATATATATTTATATAAATATATTTATATAAATATATTTATAATATAAATATATTATAATTATATGTGTTTATATAATAATTATATATATTTATATATAATATTTTATATATATTATATTTTATATATATATATATTTATTTATTTATTTTATAAATATATTTATATATTTATATCTATTTATATATTTTATATATATATTTATATATTTATATATATTATATATTTTATATATATTTTATATATTTTATATATTATATATTTATAAAAATATATTTATATATTTTTATAAATATATAAAATATATATTTATAATAATATATATTTATATAAATATATTATATATAAAATATATATAATATAGATAAAATATATATCTAAATATATATAAAAATAATTTTTGTTTTATAATATATATCTAAATAATTTTTATTTTATAATAATATATCTAAATAATTTTTATTTTTAATTTTTAATTTTAATTAATTTTTTAAAATTTACTTAAAATTTAAAATTTTTAATTTTTAATTAAATTAATCCTCTGGTTTGGGGTCCTTGTGGCATCTTCTAACCCAGGAATCTCTGAAATCCCCTCATTCCCACAACTCAGGGTGAGTGGGAAGTTGCCAAAGTGTTTGGATGGAGTTTGGATCCTTTTGTACAGGGAATATCCAAGAGTTTATAATGCTGGAGTTTCTCCTCCTCTTGTTTGTGGAATTTCTCCATGAAGATGTAAAGAACAGAGAGAATTTGTGCACATGGTGCTTGTTCACCCCTGGTTTGTGTGTCTGGGAATGAAAGAGCTCTTTTGAGATGTCTCTGTTGTAAAACTGCTCCTTTAATTGATCCTGGAGCTTTGCTGCCTCTGGTAACCCCCAAAATAAAATCCATCAAAGCCTGTGATGCCTTTCCCTCCCAATTCTGTGAACCAGGTGTCTCCAAAGATGGTTTGGGATGAACAGAGATTATTTCTGCTTCCTCTTCTCTCCCAGTTTGAGCAGAGGTGTGGGATTCTCTCTGCTGGGAGCTGCTGTGGAACAGCTGGGGAATAAATTCCCTGCTGGATAATCCAGCAGCCCCTCCAATCCATGCCCTTCCCAATTAATTCTGTGGAAGCAGGACTCCTGAAAACAGTATGCTGCTGTTAGCTCTGGCTTTAATTTATTTTGAAGAATGTGTAATTATCAAGCTGTGAGCAAATTGCCATTGCTTTCACCTGGCTCCTTTCGGGGCTCATTGGCATTCAGAGGAGCCTCTGATTAATGAGCAGAGCAGCAGAGGACACAGATCAGCCACAGACCACGAGCTGCATGAGGCAGCAATGCCTTGGGAGAGGCCCTGGGCTGCAAATCTCCCTTTCTTAGTGGAGAAAAACAATAAAAATCTGTAATTCTGGTGGGCCAAGGACGTTCTGTGCCTCGTACAGTGCAGCAGCGAATGGGGAAGGTGGAGCTTTTACAAAAAAAGATCCAGTGTTTCCTCTCTGAGCCCTTTTTAGTGTCCCTTTTGCCTTTTTCCACAAGTCTGGGACAAAGAGGAGCTGCTGGCAGCCTCCTGTGTTTTCCTGTGTCCCTGCAGGTCTCTGTGGAGCTCGTTCTGTGCTCCCACTTTCCGAGGTTTACACGGGGCTGTGGTGCAGCATCCTTTGATTTCCCAAAGCCAGATCCACAGCCAGGCAGGGGATGCTGAGCTGATGGATTTTGTCCCCCTTCAGCAGGAAAATTTTGCATTTTCCCCCAAGTTTTTTGGTCAGTGCCAACCTTTCCATTTTGCCCTGATTGCAGCAGCAATGACTGTCACCATCAGAGGTGAATCCGCAGGAGCTGGGACGAACAGAAGCAGTTTTGGACAGCAGGGCAGTGTCACTCCAAACACAAGGCACTGATGGAGAACAAGCAGGAGAGAGGCTGGATCCCTCCTGCCTTGTCCCTTTCAGCTGGGATCACCCCGGGTGTCACTCAGAGCTGTGGCCCTTCCCCAGAGCAGGGTCCTGGGCTGTGACACTGATGGGACGCGATGGCCACGAGCTGCTGGCACACACAGAGCTCCAAACGCTTCTTCAGGGCTCACTGAACACAGAACTCTCACTGGGAAGCTCAGAGCACCATCAAGCAAGGCTGGACTACGACTGAGACTGTTGAGGGGAAAAGAAAAATCATGTATTCATCTCTGCAGAGTCCCACATTCCAAATTTTTTATTTCATTTTGGGCGTTGTGCGGTGGTTCATTTGTTTAGGGGGAGAGCAGGACTTTTGGTTATGTTTCCTCTAAGCTTCTTTGGGCTGCAGAAGCCCTGAGAATGTCAAGCTGTGACATTTTTTGCCAGAATTCAGAGCTGTGCAGGAATAAACTGAGATCCCTCTGACTTGGGGACTTCAGAGCTTCCTGTTCCTGCAGGAGTTAAGAATTGTGTGTAAAATAATCAGGTTGTGATTTAAGAGCCTCTGGGCTGTAAGCTGATAGCAGGAGGAGCAGGATATCAGCTCCAAAAGGGGGACAAATACTTTATTCCACTGAGTTTGCAGCGAAGGAGAGAAAAGCAAAGCGTGGCATGTGAGCCCAGCAGCTCCTTAAAAACCCTGCTACAATCCATTTAACAAATTGTTTCTCCTCTATCTTCACCCTGGTTGTTCTTATTATTATGCCTGTTATCTGATGGTTATTTAATCTATATTTTGTAATTACTTCCCTTCTGTCTTTCACTCCAACATACATTCATTTTCTTGTTGCACTAATGCAGTGACCTACATTATCCGAGCTGTAAAAGTCAATTATGCTGCCTGTGATTTTTCAAGTGGTGTTTAGCAAATGGGTTTGTGTATTATCCACCCGTTACCTGGCTCCTTTACAAAAGCCAGCTTTTCCCAGGCACCTTTTAAAAACATCTCTGGAAATACAACAGATTTTTTTTTTCCCCACAATCTGGATGCAAATTGTACTGGGAATGTCCTGCCCACTCCTAGTGTGAAATCAGATTATTTCTCACTGTGGATTGGGAATTTATTATCCCAAACTACCCTGCAGTTTCCAAACTCTGTCTGAGCCTGTGGATTTTGCATCTCTGGCATTTAATACCAGGCTTTGAGTTAAAACCACGTTTGTGGTGTTAAAGGAATCCCAAAATCATCTGTGCCCAAAATCATCCGTACCCAGCATTTTAATGACACACAAGCACTCCCCAGGGGATGCCTGGGTGGGGACTGGTTTTTAAATCAAGCCTCTCTCATTAATTCCTGGAGCTTCTCTGCATAAAGATCCTCACCCCACAGCCTTTCCCACCCTTCCTGGTCCAGCACTGGATGTGAGCACGTTACAGATGAAATTTGGAGCCTGTGTTAACGAGCTCTCCAGGCCCGTGCTAATTTTGTGGTGGAAGAAAAGGAGGTATCAGAGGGAATTTGATGGAGAGAGGTGCAATCATCACGAAACTCTGCCTCTCTCCTGGCGTGGAGGCTGATTGCTTTATTATTCCACATCATGACAGGGCTCAGGGCAGCAGCCTCAAAGACTGCAAAACCTGGAATTTTTGGGGTGATGCTTATGAGGATTTCCTATTTTTATAGTTAAAGTTGGAAAATATCTTAGGGGCACTGTCCTTCTCTCATCCTTTGGGCTTTTTCCCCTCACCTGTACCTCTTTATTCACTACCTATACATGCACAAAAATTAAAATTGAAGTGGTTTCCTGCAAGCAGGAGCTTCTGTACTGCTCAACAAGTGCTCTGGTGAGCATCTCCTGATTTAAATGTGAGGCATTTTATCCCCTCAGGCATTTGGGGATGGATCCAGTTGTGCCACTGTCATTTCCAGCAGCACATTTGAGCCCAGCCTTAAGTGGCAACTGATTTAGTTTGGCTTTTGTTCCCCCTCACAATCCCTCCTGTTAAAAGCAGCTGTTACTCCTTCATTTAAGGCAGAGGAAAATTAAATGACTTGCCCAAGGTCATGAGCAGAACTAGGAACAGAATTTCTTGCAAGTCTGAGCTCAGTGATTTAATTGCAAGCTGAGATCTAAAGGTGAACATTTGCACCGATATTTTTTTTACTATTATTTTATTTTTTAAAATTTGGTTTTTGTTTTATTTTGGTTTTTTGGGTGCTTTTTTTTTGGGTGGGTGTAGGCTCTGAGATTCTTGAGGGATCATTCCAGGTGGTGGATCAGGAGCTGGGTTCCACCTATTATGTTTTTTATATACTTTATGATACCTGTTTTTTGTTTGGTTTTCACTACAGCATTTTCCAGGGTGGTTTGCAAACCTGATTATTTTCAGAACTTACAAATGAATATCAGAATAACCAGGATGGCCCTGTGAAATCTTGACTATAACTGGGGAGTAAAAATAATTAAGGGCATTTCAGCCTCATTTTTGAGCTTGTGTAGCCCTGGCAGTGCAGGAATGTGTGCCTGGGAGCTGCAGGAGCAGGATTTAATAGCTGGGTTGTAAATGTGACAGCATCTTCTCCCTGCCTTTGCACAGATCTCTTTGGAGGCCTGGAATTGTCTGAATTGTGATCTGTGCTCGCTGGGAGGTGTTCAGCAATCACACCGTGCTCTAAACCCAGCTGGGAAGATAAACCTGAACAGGAGCTAACGCTACATGAAAGAAAAAAAGAAATAAAATCTCTGTTTTAAGAACCATAAGAGAAAAATTTGATTTCCACCAGCCTGATGTTTACAGACTGGTGTTGTCTCCTCTCCAGGAGACCAATCTGAGCTTTCAGGGGGCTCCTGCTGGAGGAAATCAAGCAGCCAAAGGGCAGCTGAGGATGGAATTGCTCCTGGGAGAGGGAGATGAGAAGTGGGAGAAGGGCTCAGCAGGAACGAGCTCTTGTTCTAATTGTGCTTCTAAAAACGCCTGAGAAATGCTGCTCTGAGCTCCCTCCTGCAAACCTGCTCTGATGGAGAGGGGAACTTCTCTCTGCTGCCTCGGGGTGAAAAATCAGGCCAGGATTTGGAAAATCGCTGTGTCAGCATTCCCCAGGGCAGAGGAGAGATGCTTCTACCCCAAGAGAAAAATTAAACCAGAATTTTATTTATTTTGTGTTGGCTTGAGAAGGAGGAAGAGTTGAGAAGTGTTTCAGCCTCACCAAAACAGTTCTCTGTTTTTATGTCCTACCATATATTTCATATATTTCATATATTTAATATATTTCATATATTTTATATATTTTATATATTTCTAGGACTATTAACACCATTATTTTATATGTACACACACACATATTTGTATAAAACAGTTCTCACTGATATAATAAGAACTTCTCACTTGATAGGCAGTCATTTATTTATATATATTTATATTTAATATATTTTTAGGACTATTAACATCATTATTACATATATTTTATATATATGTGTATATTATATATACACACATAAATATTTAAACATCATTATTATATACACACATATATATTTATATAAAACAGTTCTCACTGACTGATGTGTTGCAATTAGCACTTCTCACTTGATAGGCAGTCATTTATATATAAAATATATATATATTATATATATAAAAATATATATATATAAAATATATATTTTAGGACTATTAACATCATTATTATATATACACACATATATATTTAAACATCATTATTATATAATATACAATATGTTTTATGTTATATGTGTATACACATATATATTTATATAAAACAGTTCTCACTGACCAATGTGTTGCAATTAGCACTTCTCACTTGATAGGCAGTCATTTATTTCTATCTTTATAAATATATACATATAATAAATATATTTCTGGGCCTATTAACACCATTATTATATCTACACACACACATTTATATAAAATGCTTTTCTGACTGATGTGTTGCAATAAGCACCACACAGCAAGTGTGGCAGATGTGGGTTCAAGGCTCTGGAAAATTAAACATGATGCCTCTTTTTGCACTCTTACATGAAAATACAACATTTTACCCATCTGTCCTGAGCCTGGGGCAGATGCTTCACCAGGAGACCACGCTCCTGATGAGGTTTCATGGCAATAATGTATTTTATTGTTGAATTATTCATCCATTTTTTGTGTCAGGCTGTAACTTAGGCCAGTTGTTTTCCCTCCTCTGCTGGTCCCTGTTTTCTCATGTATCCATCAACACCAAAAGCAACATCCTCAGCTGGAGCTGAAAGCTGGAAAGGAATCTCAGCATTATCTAAAATATTCTGGGATATCCATGTTGGGATTACTCAGAAATGGAACTGGAATTCTTTGGCCAGTTAAGGTGATGCTGCCACAGCTGAGGTAACTCCAAAGAATTTCTTTCATCGAGGTTTTCTTTGGGATGCTGAATGAGGAAATAAGATCTAAGAATAAACTGCTGTGAGAGTTTGAATTTTTCTCCTAATTGCTTCCTCCATCTGCACAAAAAATAAATCAGCAGCTTCCAAAATCAGCATTATTGTTATTCCTGTTTTTAATTAAGGGTTGATCCTCCAGGCCCCTCTTTTACAGCGGTCGCTCTTCTCCAAACCGGCCCAGGCAAAGCTAAAGAGGCAAAGCTGATAAAAATGTGAAATATTTGGTTCTTGGATATTTCAGAGGCAGCATGCCCTGGGTGGGGAAGGAATTCCAGGCTGTTAAATGTTGATTTTTGGCTGGAATTAAGCTACAGGATCATTTCTGATGGCTGAGGTTCTGTTGGGTGAGAGGGGTGTGTTTGTACAAACAGGGCCATCAAGGCTTTGCTGCTGTTCCAAATCAATGTGGTTTGGGGCTTGGCTTTTAGGAATAGCAAAAAAAAAGATTTTTTTTTTAAAAAAACAACAACAATAATAAGAAACAACAAGAAACAAAAAAAACCAAACAAACAAAAACCAACAAAAAATGTCAAAAACACCCCAACAAAAAGAAAAAAAACACCAAATCAAACAAACAACCCCCCCAAAAAAAAACCCCAAAACCAAAATCTCCCACAACCAACCCCAAAAAAGCTTGGCTCTCAAAAGCTAAATGAGATAAATAACCCTGACAGAGGAAGAAGGAGATCTCACTAAACTGAACCCAGCCAATTTTAACATTCAGAGGTAATTTGAGGCAGTGTAAACGTAATGGAAAAAGCATATTCCTGAAGCTGACTTACAGAACGCTGTATTTGGCTCCTTAATGATGATAAATCAATGATGTAGAAAATAAAATCCCTTTCCCATTATCCAGATGGGCACACAAATTCTTCTCCGACTTTGAGACGGAGGCACCCAAAATTTTCAATTAGCGTTTCACATCCCACTACCTTAAAATTATAAGCAATTAAATTGGAACACGGTGCAGGCACTCATGGAGGAATTGTCTTTCTCTCTCCATAAAACAGGGCCTGCTGATTGATACAATCCTTTAACTCAGCTGAGGGATTCTCTGCTGACACCCTAAGAGATGCGCTGGAGCAGAACTCTGAAATTGAATTACAACCTTTGTATCGAGCCAGAGAGCAAAGTTGTGATTATCAGCTCCTGCCTCTCTATTTCTTCCTTCTGAACTCAACTTTCTCCCCTTTATTTTTTTTTAATTAATTAATTAATTTTTTGGTTTTGTGCCTTGACAAGTTTCTTATCTCCAGTGCCATCAGGTGATGTCCTGGTGGCTCTGCCTTCATTTGGGCTGTGCCCACCCCAGAGCAGAAAAAGGGGCAGAGAGGTTTTAGGGGAGCTTGGGCTGAGTGGAAAATTTGCTTTGTTAAATCTTCAGCATCTCCAAAAAACTGAACACTTTTATCCTGTGTAGACAGACTTGTCCATGTTGGATTTAAATATTCTTTTGTATCTTAAAAACGCTGAAATTTGACAGATAAAATTTAAACATGCCAGGGTTTTCCAAAGGTGTGGAGATGGTGGGTGTGGAATGTTGGCTGTCTTAATCTGACAAAGGAGTCTCCTCCCATCATAAATGGAAGGGAATTTTGTGATTTCAGTGCAATTAATTGGAATTTGGATAAATTTGGGTTGATTCCCAGACCTCAGAGTTCAGCCCAGCTGCGGCACCTAAAGGATTTTGCTGTGCTGAAGTAGCAGAATGAATTCAATGTCTGGGAAAACCTGGGAGTTTTGGAGTTGCATTTCTTTTACCTGGCAGCTCCTGGTGTTTCACTGAAGTGCATCCCTGGGTGTGGTGCAGTGGCCAAGATGTTTCCCATGGAAAAGTTTATTCTGGACAATCCAGAACATGCAAGGGAAGCTCAGCTCCAGGAATTCTGGCTCCACTAAACTCAGATTATTGAGGTCTCAGTTTAAATCTTAAGGGGAAAATCCTGGGGGAAATGGAACCTGGAGCTGGCTGAAAAAAGGCAAAACTCTCTGGAAATAAGAGGGCAAATTCTTCTCTTTCCAGCTCCCACGGGTTTGATGATGAGAATGATTAAAGCAGGGTATAAAGTCACTTTTTACAATAGAGGCTGTCACAACTTCCCAGTTTCCTGCACGTGATGGCAGTGGAATTACATCCCATTCTGTTTCCAAATATGTAAATACCACTTATCCTTATGAATAGAAGGTTAATTTCATGACAGCATAACAGCCTTGGATATTTTTCTTAATGAAGTGCTTCTAAACTCCAGATATTTAACTACATCATATTTATGGTGTAATTATTCCTACTTGCTTGGTGCATTTCCAGTTACATAAAATGTGCTGGTTTCAAATAGGCTCAAACAAATGCATTGTGTACTGTAATTGTTGGGTAATTACAGTGTGCTTAGATGGTGATGAATGATGTTCCAGCAGAAATTTTTTCTCTTTTTAGTTCATCTTTTAAAATTATTTACTGTCCCCCAAAGTTGCTGGACAGGTTTCATGCCCCTTTCTTTGACCCTGAAGACAGAAAACACCAGGAGAGTTGAATCATGGCTTCTCTGGATTAATCCTCATGGTTAATTGGCTTCAGCACCCAAGAGATGAGAGAGCTGATGAAATTTGTCCTCAGAAAAGCCCCAGGCTCTGGTGGCTTTAGTTTCCTAATGAAAAGCTGTCATCCTCCTCCTGCCAGGACATTTGCTGCATGTCTTGACTTAAATTTACCTTTTTTGGGATTGGATAGTGAGAGATGAGAGAAACAATGGGAAGAACCAGAGGAGGAATTCCATTGATTGACACAAGGAAAAGAAAAAGGGAGGGTACACTTAGAAGGGTGATTTGGTGATTTGGGATTTGTACCTCACAAGTACCTCAGCCAAAGGGAAAGAGAGATGAAAATTGGGATAAAAAGGAGGCTGTATCCCCTAAAAATTTGAGAGACCCCACAGGGAATGCCCCATGGCCTCTCCCTTTATTCCAATAAAGTTACAGCTCCTCTGTCTCCTTTCTGGACATAAAACTCTGGTGTTTGTGCATGAATTTTCCTGACACCTGCCTGATGGATTTGCCCTTCAAAGGAAGAAAATCTTCCAAAATCCCTCCCTAGAGATCCTCTGTGGGAGCTGCACCACGCTCAGAGCCCTCCTGAGCCTTTCCCAGGGATCACTCACCCACAAGGGATCGGTGTTTCCATCCTCCCCTCAACCTCGTGTTTTAAATTCCACCAAATCAGCCCCAGCGTGGTTATTTATACAGTGGGTGGATAAATATTCCTTGACTTCCACACAAACACTCCAGATCTCCAGAGATTTAGGCCCCCTGAAGAAAATATTATTCTTTGTCAGTGGCACAGAAGCATCAATTTGGGGGATTTTTCATAAACAGAGCCTTCCTGAGGGCAGAATTATTGATTTAGCTCTGACCCAGCCCAGCGCCAGCATCACCAGCAGCAAAGGCTCCTCTCAAATTGGGAACTTCTGCTTTTCCTTTAACTTCATTATCAAAACATTCCCCACTCTGAAGGCTGTAATAAAGCAGCCTACTTCTGCCAGAGATAAATTCTGTTTATGATCTGAGCCGTGGCTCTGATAATTGAGACCTGAATGCCAGAAAGTCATAAAAAAGTTCCCCGTGGTCACGAAGTTCCCTCCAGTTTGCTTTTCTCGCAGTAATAATCTTATCTTTCACACATTTTTCTCCTGTTAACCACAGCACACTGAACCATCCAGTCCCTGCAAGAAGCCTGAGCAGTTCTTCTGTATCTTATGGGTTGTTAGGGCTGCATTTCATTAAATAATGAACCAGCACACGGTGTTTACTGGAATAACAACACATTGTACAGGCTGATAAGCTGCTGTCAGGAAGTGTCTATAAAGCACAGGCAATTCCAGGGCTTGTTCTTTATGTTTGTGACATTGTTGGTGGAATTTCAATTCTGCAGGAAGAGCTCCTGGTGGTTGTGTGGCCTGAGGGGAGCAGAACCTGCCTTGTGCTCCCTCCTTTGTGCTGCTCTGCAAGGGGATTCTTCAAATAAACCAGCTGAGAATTTAAAGAAAAAAATAAAAACCAGAAAGGTGTGAAAGTGGAATAACAAAAACTCCGTAAGGGCTAAACTGGTGTCGGTGGGTGGTGAACAAACCAGACCCTGCAGTGAGAATAATTCACCTTTTTCAGCAGAAATTCATCCCACAACCAGCACAAAACAGGGGTTGAGGTTCACAAACATGCAGAAAGTTCAACATCACCAAAATTCAGGGCACAACACTCTCAGTGAAGGTTTTTGGGCTGAACAGAGCCCAGCACAAGGCACAGGGTGCTGCTGTTTCAGCCCCTGCCGGGTGAAGAGGAGCATAATCCTGCTGGGTTATAATCTGGGATAAATCTCATTTAGCTGCAGGTTCCCATTGCTCTTTCTGCTGTTTTTATTGCATTTTATGGGAATATTAAAGGAAGTTTAGCACTGTGCTGCTGTGGTAAAAAGAGAACAAGAACTGTGTGACAGCACTTTTCTGCTGTCCTCTCCCAGGACATTTACATCCACTCACAGGATGATTTTAGTCTTTAACACACTGTTCAAACCTCAGAAATACCTGTTTTCCCATGAAAACACTGCTCCAGATCATGGCCCAGAGTATTTCAGTGCTCATTTTCTTTGAGTTATACAGATTTTGGGTAGGGAGGGTAATAAATCATTCCATATTTGCTACAGAAACAATTTTCCTCAGAGCCTGGGGAATTTTCATGAGGTGTAGGGGTTTTTCTGGAAATGGCAGAGATGGGTGATGCCTTTTCCCCTGCTGCTCTGGGATTGAAGTTTTCAAGGTGTTTTTCCTCTCCTGCTGCTCTCGAGTGTCACACGAGCCACTGGAGCACTCAGATTGTGTCAGAGCAGAAATACTTCATGCTTTGTCTAAGACTCTTCTCTCATAAAAATAATAAAATAATAAAAGAATAACATAATAAAATAATAAAAGAATAACATAATAAAATAATAAAATAATAAAACAATAACATAATAAAACAATAAAATAATAAAATAATAACATAATAACATAATAACATAATAACATAATAAAATAATAAAATAATAAATAATAACATAATAAAATAATAACATAATAACATAATAAAATAATAACATAATAAAATATCAAAATAATAAAATAATAACATAATAACATAATAACATAATTAATTAATAAAATAATAAAATAATAAATAATAACATAATAAAATAATAAAATAACAAAATAATAAAATAATAACATAATAACACAACAACACAATAAAATAATAAAATAATAAAATAATAAAATAATAAAATAATAACATAATAAAATAACAAAATAATAAAATAATTACATAGTAACATAATAACATAATGACATAATAATAAGATAAAATACAAATATGGAATTTCTCTGAGATTTTCCATTCCCCTCTCCTCTTGCCTTTCCCTGGGCAGCTCTGCTTTCCTCAGCCTTAATGTTCCATTCAGGACAAACCTCAAACCATCTATTTTTTTTTATTATTATTATTTTTTTATCATTTTTTTTTCCCCTCCCATATTCCAGCTGTGTAACCAGCTGGAGTTGTGCTTCAAAGGAGAACAGGACAGAAATATCAGCTGCTTTCTCTGCTGCCAGGCTGTTTCTGAGGCTGTTTTCAGCGTGGTGCCTGGACACCTGTGGCCTTTAAAGGAGCACAACCTCCTCTAAAACTGTGCCTCACGTATCATTTGTGCAGATTGGGATTTTCCTGAGGATTGGGGGGGTTGAAAAATGAAGGGGCAAAGTGCATCTCCATCAATCTGCCCCCCAAATCCCCTCTGGAGCGTGGGATTGTGCAGAGCAGCACGGATTTTGTGTGCTAATAAGCAAAAGAGAGCAAAAAAAAGGCAGCAAGGATCTGTTCCAGCACGTGCTGCTCTGCTGTTAGCTGATTCCTCTGGAAAATCACCACCAGGGCAGCTTTGCTGACTGGCACATGGATAATGCATGAGGAGAGCAATGCAAGTTTCATGGCAGAGCTCGCTCTGGCTGCGACACCAGCTCCGATTTTGGGTGCCCACACTTTGTCCCAGCCTGGGTGACACCAGTGCCATGGAACCAGGAGCACTCAGGGGTGCTTTTCCTCCTGTTCCCACTCCCACTGGGACATGCAATGTCATTTATTGGGTATTTTTTACAGATTTGTGGAGCCAGAAAACCTCTCTGTGTTTATCCTTAGCCCAGGGTTCTTCTCTTTACAACAACAAACACACACGGGAGGCTGTCCTTGCCCCAAGGATTTAAACAGGAGTGCAAAAATGAAGTTATTGTACACAACAAAAATAGATGAACAAAATCAAGCCTAAATATTTTACAATCAGGGTCTTCTGCCAACAGTAGATCATCGTTTATCCAGGTTTTTCTTTATAAAATGAAGAGACAGTGAATCTGGCTTGGTAAGTGCAAAGAAGTAAGAGTTTAACAGGAAAATGTGTGAGGGAAATTAAATATTGGACTCTACAAAGAAAATGTTTTCTTCCAATTTAGATGCAGATTTAGATTTACTGCTGAGCACTGCTGGAAAACCAGGCTGCTGCAGAGGGACAGCAAAATTATCTGTTGGTTCCCAAATTCTCACTTTTGGCATAAACTTCAGGGATCACCCCGAGCTGACTGCCTAAGTTTAGCTGCTCACCCTGTTAAATTAAATTCACTGCATTCAGCAGCATCCTGAAACATGATGTATGTGTTAACTCAGCTCAAAAAGCAAAAATAAAACCATTGACCCAGCAGTATAACATCTCCAACAGGAACTGCGGGCACTGGGATAATTATATTGAGATTTGGAGCCATGTGTTTTTGAACTAAACTCGTCAATGACTTCACAGATTTCCTTACTTTCTTCCCTCCTGCAAAGAATTATGTTCTCTGTAATGCCAAGCTCCTTTACATTTCCAGCCCACGGGAGAGTTCACAGCATTACTAATTTTGTTCCTCCAAGCCAGCAGGTTTTGATTTAATAAAGGGTAACAGCATTTTTCCAGCGATATTCCAGGATAATCCAGCAGCATTTCCACAGGGCTGGGATCCCACTGTGAGCTCGGGGCTTTGCCAGCTCAGAGGGGCTTTGGGGGAGCCAGGAGAACTGATAATTCCTCTGTTGAGGAAAAGAACAACCCTTGGAGGCAGCAGCAGCACAAAACTGCCCATCAGGAGGAGTTCTGGGGGGGAAAACAGGAGGACAAAGTGATTCCCTTTGGGACCAGACCCAGCAGGAGGAGTTCAGGGGGGAGAACAGGAGGACAAAGTGATTCCCTTTGGGACCAGACCCACCAGAAGGGCCTGAAGGAGGTTTTTTGGGCACCACCACCCAAGGGAAAACAGCTCTGGAGGCTGCCAAAATATTCCTGGTGCAAGGAGACAGCAACACCTCCGTGCTGTGTGAGCTGAGGGGAGGGCGAGCAGGAAAAATAAAAAGCTTTTTTCTCCTCTTCCCCACCATCCATTATTCATTCTAAACATTAACCTTTTAGGGAAGTAGAAAACAATCACACATGCTGGAAAGAAAAATTGGTTTGGTCTTTTCTGTAATGGCTTTTTCAGCTCCAAGAAAACGTGAAAGTTAATTTTAAAAACAAAGGCAGAGCAGGGAAGGGCTGGGAGGGAGAGGAAGGTGAGATTTTGTTCCTTCCTTCAGCACTCACAGGGCTGCAGAAGGATCAGCTCAAACTCAGCAGCACAAAGCACTTGATTAATGTGAAGAAAACAGGAAACTTTTCCCCGTGGGGAGAAGAGTAAACCAAACCAATGAGGTGACAGAAAGCAGTGATTTCATTTTCAGGTTCCTTCTTACTGAGCTAAGATTTTTATTGGGGTAAATAATGGGCACCCTCTTTGCTCTTAGTGCTGTCAGAGCAGCTCTCCAGACATCTTTTGCATATTTAACAGCAGAAAGGAGGAGAAAGGGGTAGAATTTATAGAAGATGCCATTAATTACTGCTCACCCTTCTGTTCTGATGGCAGAAAGTGATGTATTTGTAAGAGGTGTGCACCACAGGCACAGTAAACAGGCAACAAGCCTGCGACACTCGCAGTGCTGGAAAGGAAATTGTCAGCTAAAAAATCCCCCCACAAACCTGTCAGGAGGAGTTTTATCAGAAGTCATATAAATTCAGTTTATGACCTTTGTTTATGTCTTTGTTCACTTCCACTGATACGGTCAGAGATTTTTAGTTTAGTCAGGGGAAGCTGTGGCATTCCAGGCTTGGGAGATGCCTGGGAGCGTTAAATGCCATCAGAGGAGAGATCGAGGGAGGGAAGAAAAATAGAGGCAGCTGAAATCTGGGCCATGTGTCTTTCAGGAGACAGAAGCTTCATTTAAAATGGGTGGCACGGTTTGAAAGGAAGCGCTGAGCACCTGGCAATGCTTCTGGGGGCTGGGCAGGAGAAACCCTGAGACCTGCGGGGCTTTGAACTGGGCTTGGTTTGCAAAGTCCTGGCTCTGAGGTGTGAAAAAGAGCAGGGGGAGAGGGAACAGAGCCAGGTCAGTGCAAAGCAATCACAAAATAAATGAATTTTCCTCTAAAAGATCTTCAATTACTCAGGTACCTTTTAGGAGCCATTGAAGAGACTCAACCTGATGCTTTTGGGATGCTCTTGGAGCACCTTACACAGCAAAGCAGCTGCTCTAAAAGAAGTTTCTCTCGTGAATTTTAGATTTCTTTCTCCTCTCTGCTGCTTCTGCCCCAGGGCTGGGCTGCCAGCACCCAGGTGCTCCCACAGAGGAAAAGCAGAGCAGCTCCTGGAGGGAGCCCAGGGACATAGGGACTCCTCTGCTCACACCTGGAGAGGCAGCCAGGGACATCAGGGGCACCAGGAGCTGCCTGAAACCCTCCAAAGAGCTGCTCCCCCTGGGCAGAGACATTCCAGCAGCCACAGGTTCCCCTGGCATCCTCCAGAGGTTTCAGGGAGCTTCATTCTCCCCCACTCCTGTGTGTCCTGGACACTCACCAGTTACACCTTCCACAGCAGATTGGACACTGGGAAAGTGAGGGAAGCAATGTCTGGCACCTCGGTACAGAAAATCTCCTGACACTTACTCATCCCCATCCTCTCTGCTATTCATTTCGCTCTTCCTGCCTTAATTATGCTGCTGGCTGAATGTGTGACTTATAACTCCTTTCTTCCCTTCCCACAGACTAATTCTGGAAGCTGAGCCAGCCTCAGAAGGAAAAGCTGCTTGTCCCTCTCAATGGAAGGCTCTCTCCACTTATTGCCACAGAAGAATGTCTGCTGGAAAGTTTTGGGAATGAAAAGGTGCAAATCTTGGCTTTGTGCTCTTGTTCCTCCCCACTCCCTGAAATCCCAGCACCAGTGGAGGATGCCATGAACTATGTGAGGAGTGCCAGGTGTCAGAGAATTAATCCACAAACACCACAGGGTTCTGTCCGGAAAGGAGACAGAGGAGCTGTAACTTTATTGGAATAAAGGGAGAGGCCATGGAGCATTTTCCTTGGGGGCTCTCAGATTTTTAGAGGATTCAGCCTCCTTTTTATCCCAATTTCCCAGCCACATTTCCCTTCTTTCCCCATTTGCTGAGGTACTTGAGAGGTCCAGACTTCCCAAAATCATCCAATACAGACCCCTTCTAATGTGTACCCCCCTTTTTCTTTTCCTTTTCTCAATCAATGGAATTCCTCTGAAATTTCTGATTCTTCCCATTGTTCCTTTCTCAGCATCTATGTATCAGCAGACCCACAGTTTGTTTGGAAGGACAAACCCCTGTCATTCCTTCCACAGGTTGGGCTGACAACACCCAGGTGCTCCTGAAGGGGAAAAGCAGAGCAGGTTCTGGAGGGCCACAGCACCTCAGGGACTCCCAAATTCCACAAAAAAAAGCAGAATTTCCTCTGGAGGCAAGGGAAATCAATTAAAATATCTGTTTCAGGAGGTAGAAGGTGTTTATGCCACGGCAGGGATTTCTCCCCAGAGCACCTGAGTTTCATTTTTAGCTTCTGAAAATCTCCTTGCCCTCTCCCAGCCCTATTAATAAATCTGGCTGGCTGTGCCACAGGGCTCTGATGGACCAGGACCTCAGGCAGAGCCAGGAAAAGGCTCTGAGCATGGAAGGCAGGTAAAATAAATGGCATTTTGTGTTTCCCAGCAGTTTTATTCCTTGCCAATTTGCAGACCTCCACAGCAAGTCCCTGTGTGGAGCTGGCTGGGGGCACTATGGAAACCTGCTGGAGAATGAGAACAGTGCTTTGGAAACTCCACATTAGCTGTGCTCTGGGATAAGCTCCACCGCTTCTTTTGTGGGATAAAATCCCTCTTTTGCCAAGCAGTTGGCTTTTAGGAAACTTAATTATGAGAGTTTGCCCCGAAACTCTGGATTTGAGCAGCGTCCTGTGCCAAATCTCTCTGGCAGCTGCTGTCTGTGATCAGGTAAAACAGAATTTCCTCAGCTTTTCCCTCTTTGTTCCATCAGTGCTCCCATTCCTGGTTCTGTGTCCTCTGCAGTTTGCTCCCTGTTTTACCCAGCACAGTCTGTGGGAGCTCTCCAGCAGCATTTATTCCTCTCACCTTGTTAATATTTCCTCCCAATCCGTGGCTCTATTTGAAGGGGATGCAAGAAATCCAGGGAAAGCCTGGTGCTCGTTCCTGGAAGTGTTCCCATGTGCTGGCTAATTGAAAGGGGAGAGAAAAATCACCCAGTGCTTTGCAGCAGTGCTGCAGCAGAACTCTGTTAAAGAGGTGTAAGATCTTCAAAAAGTATTGGCTTTTCACATGCTGGCTTTCTGCATTTCTAAATCAGTCCTGGCTTAAGCAGGAAGCATCAATAATTGGGATTTTTTAAATTTTTTTTCTAGAGATTTGTGGTTTTTTTTCTCAGGGATTGTGTTCACAAAGCAACAAGATGAGGATCTGGGGCTAAAAACTCCCACAGAATAAAAGCACCATGCTGGGTTTTTCCTCTATCAGAATATTTTCATGCAGTTAAGCAAAAGAATTTGATAAAAAGGTTTAATATCTTGCTTCAGCAGTCAGGCAGGACAAAAGTGTGCCAGCTCCTGAGGTTGCTGGAAATGTATTATTTATTTATTGATATAAGTGGGAGGGCTGGTGCCTGTTCACAGTGAGTCCTCCTAGGAACAGCTCCTCAATTTCCAACACTTTGGGATTGATGTGCCACAGATTTATTTTTTTTGTGGCTCCTGTTTTATTTGCCTTGCTGTCCTTTTGGTTTGTAAACACTGAAAATAAAATAATCTCTGATTTAAAAAAAAAGTAAAATTAAAAATCAGGTGATTTTGGGGGTATTTTAATGTGAATTGTGGCTAAGAGTGTTAAATGGGATTTTTGTTGTCCACATGAAGGTGGGGTTAATGTAAGAGGTTCAAATCTAGGAATATTCACAAAATTAACTTCAGGTTAATTGAGAGGCCAAACCACACATAACAGAACTGTGTTAGATTATTTTCCCTATATATTATAAATATATACTGTAAATCTATATGTATATATATTATATTATATAATATATTATTTCCAGTGCTGAAACATTTATCTCAGCCCTGCATTCCATCCAGATTAGCCCTTATTTAATTGATCACAGTTGATTTGCTGGGATTTTCCCAGGAAAAAAGCAATAAAATTGTTTTTCCACCACCTGAAACAGGTACCAGAAAAGAGATTCCAAACCAGGTCACCGAAACCTCAAGTTTTAGGTTTCCTTGTGTTCTCAAGGACTGATGTTCTCAATTTGATTGTTGAATTGATGTTCTCAATTCAAAGTTTTTTCCCCCTGCAGCGGAGCTCTGGCTGTGATATTCCATCCCCAGCGCTGATCCTTTTTGCATTGTCAGAAGTGATTTCTAACCACTATAAACCCTATTTATAAACCCCCTGTTCCAAATGGATCCCTGCAGGAAGCTCTGCAGCAAATACCTGTCCTCCCTTAAAAATAAAAATATTTTATATTTATTTACTTTTATTTATGTTTTATATATGAAAATATGTTTATATACTAAAAAATCATTATACATTAAATATATTACATTAAATACATTACATTAAATATATTACATTAAATACATTATATTAAATATATTATATTAAATATAGTATATTAAATATATCATATTAAATATATTTATATTAAATATATTTATATTAAATATATTATACATTAAAATATTTTCTATATTTAAACTATTAAATATTTTAAATGTAATTATCTATTTATTATATATAATTACATAATTAAATATAACAAATATATTAAGTATATATTAATATATAAACCTATTTTCTATTTCTATACATTTATATATTTATAATATTTTATGGTTTATATATTTATATTCATAATATTTTCTATTTATTTATTTATATTTATCTATATCTCAGCCTAGAGCTCTGGAATTGACAAAGGAACAAGTAACTACAGGAAAAAGGGAAGAGCTGAGTTGTTCTCCAAGCAGAGAATCCAGCTCAGAAATGCAGCTCAGCACTTGAGACCATCCCTTTTCCACACCCAGGAACCCTGACACATCCTGAGCTCTTTTATCTCCCCAAATTTCGAGTTTCTTGTGACTCAGAGCTCTCTTCTTCAGGGCCTCCACTCCATCAAGATGTGAAACCTGTGTTAAAAAACACAAACCAAAACCAAACAAACACAAAACCTGAACAAATAAATTTAAAGAATCAATATTTGAAGCAAACAAACACCTTCTTGCCTTAAAACAAGAGAATGAATCAATAAAGGGTGGCACTTCCACACCTCACTGACTTTAAGGAAAGTAAAAATAACTTTTGCTGCCTGGAAAAGTGAATATCTCGATCTTTTAGGGGCGCATCTCTGCTTTTAAAACCTTCTTGTGACTTTTATTTGAGGAAGCTGGGGATTACACGAGGTAAATGTTATCCTTAGAGGTCATTAGCACCCAAGGAATTCTCTTTTGGAAGAGGCAGCACAGCAGATGGTGCTTCTGAGCACAAGGTGGAAAACAGCTGCTCCCCTGCTTATTTATTTCTTGGCTGGCACAGCCAACAGCTTTGGATTGAGGGAGAGGTGTAGAAAGGGATGTGCTGAAGTTGATGGTTTTTGTCCTAATTCTGTTCAAGTAGAGCTCCAAGGTGTGCTCTAAGCTCTTTAAGGGGATTTTAGCAGGAACATTTATGCAGTGATCGACAAGATAAAGGCACTTTGCTGTCCTGGGTCACCTCAGGGGAGCTGGGGATGCACATACTGATGCTTTTGGGGTACCTAAAACAGAGGCCAGACAAAATGAAGGGAATAAAAAGCAGTTCTATTTATTGAAGGGCTTTAGGTGCATTTAGGGCAGACAAAACTCACTCAAAAATGGCTCACAGGTTTGACACTTTTCTAAGTTTGTTCCATTTGCACATTGGGGGTTCATCTCCCAATTCCAGCTTCAGGGAATGAAGGAATTTCCCCCAAGTTTGCTGCCCCCAACTCCCTTTTGTTTCCATCTCTGGGGCCTGAGGCAGTGAGGTGTCCTTGATTGCCAGGCCTGGAGAGGAATTGTTGTGTCTGCCCAAAGTGGGGAAGCAGCAGCTCCCAGTGTGTGTGGAGTTTGGAGTTCCACACTGAGGAATGGCAGGAGTACAAATGGGTGAGAAACAGAAAAGCTGAAATCCTGAGGCACCACTACAAAGGGGACATCAAGGGAGAAAGTTAAACTGGGGCTTCTGAGAAGGAAAGAGCTGAAGGAAAGGGACAAGAACGAGGTGTTTCCTACTTGTGGCACAGCTGGGAATGGGACCAAAGCTGCCATCAGAGCAGGGACTGAGCAGCAGCCAGGGCAGGAGCTGTTCCAGGAGCTGCTCAGAACCCTTGAGCAGGCAGAAGAGGCAGTTCAGGAGCTCAGGGTGCTGCTCATGACCTTCCCTTGGTATTTTTCCCCTCCCTGGGCAGCTCCAGCACAGCCCTGCAGCCCCTCCTGGCTCTGCCTGCTCCTCTTTGTGCCTCTCCCTGAAGGATTTTTGCCCCCAGCTGGAGTTTTGGGCAGAAGAAGCCTCAGCATTGTGGGGAGTGCTTAGGTCAGCTCTGAGACCTCTGGAGGAGCCACATGGATGGCACAGAGCTTCAGCAACCAAATTAAAGACTTTTCCTGAGCTTATTCCTCCCAGTGTGTTCAGGAGGAACCTCAGCAGAGCCAGATCACCACTGTTTTGGCTCCTTGGCACCCCAGAGAGCCCTCCCAGTCCCCACATCTGTGGGTGGGCAGTGCCAGCCCATCCCCTCCTTCCCTCCTTTATCCACTCCCAGCTGCAGCCAAGGCCTCACTGGAGGCAGTGAAAATGGCTTTTATTGACCCACAGATACAAAAAGCACACAAAGCAAACACTTCCAGCAGCAAAACTGAAGCCCCTTGTTCACCAGGCCTCCCCCACAGCACCCACCACCACCATCACGCATCTGTAAACATTTACTGCTTTTATAATTGATTGATTTAGGTTGGTAACACTGATGCTGCTCATCATTCTCTTGGACCATTAAACAGAGCAAGTTATTACAAACAGGGGCAGGGAAATCAAACAATGGAAGGAAGCAGCAGGAAGATACAAAGCTGCACCTTTGCAGGGGTTCAAAAAGGAGCTTTTACAGTCCCAGTGAGAGCAGAGCCAAACAATCCTCACAAGCTGCTTGCTAAGGGAACAGAACCACTTCATTTCCCTGCTCCACCCCTGCCAGAGGGAATGTCTTCTGTGCTCCACGCAGGGTGCAAGACAGCCAGGAACATACAGCAGTCAAGCACTTTAAAGATGACAAAAATAACATCCTCTTATTGTATATAAGAAACCCTGTCTTTACCAGCCGTTTTTTTTTACTTTTTGCAGGTATCACACTGGGCACTCGATCCTTTTCCAGCCCACAGGAGCCTCACTTTTGGCTGCTGACTGCACCAGACTCAGCTTTAGGTTTTATTTCTGGGGTCTTGAGGTTCTTCAGCCACCTGCAGAGAGTGCAGTGTCCTGCCCTGTGCACCCTGCTGCTGGGTCTCTTGTGTAACCCCGAGCTGCTCTTCAGTGTCCCCAGCGTGGTCTCCACTGCAGGCTGCAGAGGGATGTCCCTTGCTGTCCCCTCTGTGTCCCCTCCAGCTGCCTCAGCTCCTCCCCGAGTCACAGCACGAGTTTTCCCATCTGGGTTCATGGCAGGGGGATTGTCCCCAGGCTCCTGCAGCTCTGAGCTTCTCACCATTCCCTGGGCCACGGGTGAGGACCAGGAGGGCGTTTCGCTTTTCCTTCCTTGCTGTTCACCGTGCAGCCCTGCAGCAGCACCCTGGGGTCTCTCGTCCTCAGGGAGGCTCACACTGCCCCAGATCCCTTCACCCTGGGCTGGCTGGGCCTTGGGGACAGCAGGGACATCGGGGACAGCAGGGACATCAGGGACAGCTGTTCTCTCCTCAGCTGGCAGCCTCTCAAACCTCCTGAACCTCCTGCACCAGTACTGCCTGTGGCTGATCTCGTTCCCCATGGTGTGCAGAGCAAGTCCTGCTCACAGCTTCTCCAGGGAATCCCGAGGCTCTGGGGGACGTGGGCACCAGCAGAGCTTTAGGAGCAGGCACAGATCCTCAGCCCAGCCTTGCTGAGCTGCCAGGCCACTCCTGTGCCACCTGCAAGAGAGGAAACACCCAACAGAAGCCACTCAGCCCTGTGTCAGAGCAGAAGATCCCCTTTAAGATGGAGAACAGATTCCCATTTAATTTCTCAGCCCTGTGTCAGTGCAGAAAGTCAAATTTCCCTTTCATTCCCTCTAAAATCAAATTCCATTTCATTTCAGAGCTGCAGGTTTTATTGTTTTTAAGTCAGTCTTAGGAAGTCTTTTGATGCCACTGAGAGCATTTAGGAAGTCACTCCCTCCCCAGGACTCTCAGCCCACACTGCACTTCACAGTTATTAGTTTATGTTCCCAAAGTAAATACTATTTAGGTCTCCTCTTGTTTCCTAAACCATTTATTAATTCTACAAAGAAGTTCACATTTAGCCAGGGAAGCCATTCATAGACCTGATAAGATATGGAAGGGAGGAGAAAGGAAAGAAAAATATCTCCTTATTGAGAGGTGAGAAATAAGTGGATTTCAGGCCCTTGGGTCATTAATTCACTTTTTTAGAAGCCACAGCAATGCCACTGCTTCAAAGTCAAACATTAAAAAGGGGCAGCACATTCTGCATGCAGAGAAACATTTCCCTCAGGTTATGTTTGCAAAGGGCCTTTGTACAAGTGCAGCATTGCCAGAAAAGTGGGAAGGAGCAGGAGGAATTTGTGTGCAAAAGGGAAAGAGGGACCTGCACACAGCCCCACCAATTCCCTTTGGAATCTGCCATGCAGATTGCTGGAAAGAGGCTAAAAGCTCATCATCAAGCAGGATAAAAATGCCCTGTTTCTGACAGCCACAAAGCAAACACGAATTAAACCATTTCTTTGCAGCACCTCAGCCTTTACTCCTGGCTCGGGGTGATAAAGTTCTGCTCTTGACGAGGGCAGCCAGCAAGTTCAACCCATTTCCCACACCTCAGCCTGTCCCACTCCACATCCTGGGCCACTTTTTATCACTAAATATTTAAAGTAGGATAGAAGTGCCACAAAACATGATCTGATTACGGCTGTGCTGCAGAGAGCTCATCCAGGGCAGAGTGAGAGGAACAGCGGAAAAACAGATCCATAATTTAGGAATTACAGTTTTTAAAGTGGAGCTAATGGATCCAGAGCAGTTTTGCTGCACTGTTTGAGCTGCTTTTATGGGTGGAATCTGTAAAAATATGTGATTCCATGGTGGTTAGGCACTCACTTATAAGACTACATGAACTTAATCACTTAAAACTACAGAGCTGCAAGAAAGGAAAAGCAAGAAAAATGAACCCATCCACTTCTACTGGAGGAGAAAAACCAAAATAAAATTAGAGAGAGAGAGATGCTCTTTGATATCAAAGCTGCAAAAAGGCCAGGTAACAAATAAATGAATGTTTTGTAAGCAATTGCTGCACCAGCAGCAAGGATTTTGTGTAAGTGAATATATCCAGGATATGTTTTGTGCCATTTTGGTAAGGCAGTAAAATGCCAGGAGAGGAAAGGGAAATAATCACTTATTTTCTGCTATACTTAATTTATTTGTCACCACTGCAAAAGCAGCTCAAAATATGAAAAAAGACAGAGTCTACTGCTGCTATCTCCAAAGAGGGTTTGATTTTTAAAGACAGAGGTATTTATTACCTTAAGATACCAGTTATTTTCATACATAGGAAAATTATTTCCCCTTCCTCATTTGACCATTTCACGCTGTGAATGTTTCATTTTCAGTCCCATTTTGCCACCAGCAGAATTTTGTTCAAAGCCAAAGACACAAGAAAGGATAATTACAGTTCTACAGGAACCCTTAAAGGCAGAGCTCTCCCTCACTAGAGAAATCAAACAAAACCCTCAAAAATAAAGTACAAAAGTCCTTCTTTCCCAAAAAAAAAAAAAAACCAAAACCCAAATTTGTGTCACTCAGTGTCCACACTCACTTGCAAAGGAAGCACCTTCAAGAAGCTCCCAGTGGAGCTTGAGAAGGAGCACCTGGACCTTAAATAGGGCAGGGCAGAAACACTGAATTTCTTGCACCCAAACCTAATGATTTAATTAATTACTGCTCTCTTCCACAGCTGCCTGGAAGGTTGGGAGCTGTTCCTGCTCCCTGGTTATGAAATATCATAGAAACTTCCACATCAGAGGGTTCTGTGTATATAGATATTATTTTCCTTTTTTCCCCCTGAAGTATTTACACAGAGCTGGAGGGAAATGTTTTGGGGTCTCTTTTTGAGGATTTACACAGA
>NC_031792.1:3397344-3432079 GCF_001522545.3 Parus major | reverse complement strand
AGGGAAATGTTTTGGGGTCTCTCTTTGAGGATTTACACAGAGCTGAAGGGAAATGTTTTGGGGTCTCTTTTTGAGGATTTACACAGAAATGGAGGGAGATGTTTTGGGGTCTCTCTTTGAGGATTTACACAGAAATGGAGGGAAATGTTTTGGGGTCTCTCTTTGAGGATTTACACAGAAATGGAGGGAAATGTGGGGTCTCTCTCTGCACAGCACAGGTTGGACAGATTTCTGACAAGAAGGGGGCAATGGGGAATGGCTCCAGAGTGAGAGAGAATAGTTTAGAGGGGGGATTTAGGAAGAAATCCCTCTCTGTGAGGGTGGGGAGGCCCTGGCACAGAGAAGCTGTGGCTGCCCCATCCCTGGAAGTGCCCCAGGCTGGGTTGGATGGGGTTTGGGGCACCCTGGGGCAGTGGAGGGTGCCTGTGGCAGGGGATGAAGTGAGATGATTTATAAGATCCTTTTCAACCCAAACCAGCCTGGGATTCTGTGGCTGCAGAGCAGCAGCAGCACGATAGAATTTAGGAAAAACCCTTTCAGCTGAGGTGTAGCAGGCACAGAACATCCTCCCTTTCCACAGGAACAGCTCTTGGGTGCTTTTCATCTCCTGTGAGGTGCTGCAGCAGCAAAGGAGGCAGAGCTGGGGGAGATTTGTGATCATGTTTTCTCTCTCAGAAAGGATGTTTTGAGAGGCTTTTGATTCAGAACTTTTCAAACTCTCACATCGTGGTTGGGCCTGGTTGTCAGATCGCTGCAGATGTGGTGATTTTTCCTTGGATGTTGTGGAGAGAGGAGAGAGTGGAGGGAGGAAGGAAGGAAATTATTGAGCTCCTGAAATCCAGGAGCAGGGATCCAACAACCAAAGCAACGCAAAAATTGTTTTGTATTGAACAAGAACATTGACCAGCAGTTGTTGCTCTGGATAAGGAAGGAGTCTGGGATTTGATCAGCTGTTTTCAAAACTTTTTATTTAGTTGTGTAAGAGTTCAGGAGAAACAGATTTACTGTGATGAGGAGGGTGATTATTTATAAAGCTGCTTCAAAAGGAAGGGAAACACTGGAGTTCCTAACAGCTCCAGCAGCCTTTAAACACTCCTGAGGTTTTAGTTTGTCAAGTGTAACCAATTCCTTTTTTTTAGCTTTCCTGCTGAATGACAGGAAGTTTAATTATAAAAGTTCAAAGCAAGAATTCTTAGCAACAGGAGCTAAGATTTCCCAAATGCCAGAAATTTAGATTGCACTCCAAGCCAGTTGTGTGGCTCAGTAATGCTGCTTTAGACTCATTTGCAGAGATTCATCGTGGATTTTAGCAAGGAATTTGCTGCTTATCATCTTAAGAGGGCAGCCTGGAGCCTGGGAACAGCGCTGGGCTCAGCCACACCACTGCACTGTTCATAAATCCTCCCATTAGGACTTGCCTGAAAGGACCAGACAGAGCAGTAAAAGGTGGAAATTGCCTTCACTCAGCAGAGTTTGGAGGAGTCAGGGATGTGCTCTGCTGGATGGGGCAAGGGTTCTGCTGCAGGATGGGCTTTCCCTGCTCTCAGGGCAGCAAGAGGGGTTGAAAGGCACTGAGGTGCTTTCAGACCTCTGCCCTGCTCTAAATGAGTCACATTTGGAATCTGAGCCTTCCATCTTTAACTTTATCAGGGTTTGAGCACAGAGAGCCCAATTGGTGCTCCAAGGAAATCACCAGGAGAGGAGCAGTGTTCATTCTGAGGCCACTGGTGCCCATATTCAACATTTTACCAAACACTTCACAAGCTGAAAAGGGCAAAACCATCAGTTCTGGCACTGGGGACAATGCAAAGATCAGAAATGAGGAAGAGTCTCCTCTGCCAAAGGCAAACCTCCCCCATGTGTAATTTTGGGTAGGTCAGACAAGGACAGTGCAAACCAGGAAAAACTGAGGGTAAAGCTTAGCTTTACAGAACTTGGGCTTTACAGAACCTGGGGCACATCTGGAACTTGGGGCACTTCTGAAAGCCCCAGATGAATGTGATGACAAAAAAAGCAGAATTGGAATATTGTGGGAGGAATTTTAACTGATTTTTTTTTTCTTATTTACCATGGAACTTTTTACATTGCAAATAGATTGATTTAATTGAAGTCAGGGCACTGCAAAGATCTCTTTCCCAAAATTCCTGTAGCTCTGCATGTGGTGGAAGATTATTCCATGATTTTTTCTGAAAAAGGATGGAAAAAGTCACTCCTTTTCCAGAGCATGAGGGAATGTCCCTGATTCAGATTGCAGCTTTGTTAATTAAACACCAAAATGCCAGCAAAATTGAAGAGCTGCACAGCACCACTTCTGTTCCTGTAATGTGGTGATCACCTGGCAGGTGTTTTGGGATGTTTGTGGGACTCCAGCCTGCAGAATTATCCTGCACAATTCCTCTTGGAGTGGAAATTGATCTCTGTCACCCATTTCAGTGTTGTGTAATTATGTATTAATTGTCACTCTTGATTAGCCCCACACCTTCAGTCACAGGGGGAAGGAGCTGCTGCATAATCTTAGGTTAATTCTGAGCTTCTTTTACTAAACCACAAAACACAATTACTGATGTGAACATCCAAGAGAGAGGCAGAGCGATGCACAGAGGTTTTTTGTTGCTTTCTGCTTTTCCTCCCATGATTTCCTCAGCTCCCCCCACCCCGTGCTCTCCTGGTGAGGAGGAGCTGCCAACCCACTGATCTGTAAATCTCAATTCCTTGCAACAAGGACATCATCTCCAGCCTGCCAGCAGAGCTTTGCCAGAGGCAGCCAAACCCAGAAGCAGCTGATGGAGGGGCCTTTGGGATCATGAGGAGCAGCCAAGGGCAAGGAACATTCTCTGAGTTATTAAAGTCAGGGCAGATGAGACATTTCCATGGGCAGGGTCTCTAGCAGGGGTCATAAGGGAAAAAAAAAAATAATTCAGCAAATCTGGCTGATGTGGAAAGGTTTGGAGTGTGGAAACCTGGTCCTTGGAGCCACAGGAAATCTTTTTAAGGCTACACCCAACTCCTGATGTGATTAAGCACTTAAAGACAGTAAAACCAATCATCCCTTAAATAGAATCGTTGCTCTCCCCATCCTCATCTCCTGGCTTGCCTTTAACCATCATTTCCTGCCTCCTGTGCATGCTGTGAGTGAGGGTACACACAGGAACACCAGAGCTGGAAATGCTTTCCTTAGGGAGGATCTTGTTCTCCTTCACATTGGACTGTTCCAGCTAATACAAATAATTATTTCCCTTTTAATTTTTTTCTTTTTAAATCCCCATGAGTTCCAACAGAATAACGTGGTGTAAAAACCTTTTGCTTGAAAGAAATGAGGCTGCATTATTCTCCTGCTTCCCTTCAGCACCACATAATTTCTAAATTCAGTGAGAGCAGTGCCACCAGACAGGATTGATGGGAAACCTCCCCTCTACTTAGCACTGTGTAATTAGAGATTAGCATTGGATATGCAGTTGCCAGAAGTTTATTGATTTTTTGCAGCAAAATGACCATAAGAAGCTTTTTTTTTGTTGTTTACAGCTCCTTCCAGAAACCTCCAGTCTGAGCTCCTTGACCTCCGCCCAACCAGCACAAAGCATAAAGCAAATGCCAAGTTCTGTGAAGCCAAATTCTGTGAAACAAGTGCTCTTACATGAGCCACATTTGGAATCTGAGCCTTCCATCTTTAATTTTATCAGGGTTTGAACACAGAGAGCCCAGTTGGTGCCCCAAGGAAATCACCAGGAGAGGAGCAGCGTTCATTCTGAGGCCACTGGTGTTGATATTCAACATTTTACCAAACACTTCACAAGCTGAAAAGGGCAAAACCATCAGTTCTGGCATTGGGGTCAATGCAGATATCAGAAATTAATTATCAGAATGTTAATAACCCAAGATCTCACAGCAGTCAGTTTTAAAATGCTCCCATTTATTGATTCCAATTGCAACACACACATCACACAATGCACTTCCAATAGTGGTGACAAGTCAGTGGGGTGAGAGGACAAGTGTAATTAATAAATTAGCCATCACTGAACCCTGTGCAGCCACACACAGGGAGAGAACCATGAAGTGGACAGCCCTAGCCAGGGTATAAATACATAAATACCCTTTCTGTACCAAGAAACCTTCCCTCTCCCAGCAGGGAAGGAAGGAGGGCAGTGCCACTTGCAGAAGACAACACACAAATTTTAAGTTTAGCATCTTGGTTTTCAGTTTTTCAAAGCAGGTTCTGCCACCACCACTGATTTCAGATTTCTGGGTCCTTCAGGGCACAAGCTCCCTTTGGCATCCCCCTGGCAGGATGGAGGCAGCAGGGTCAGCTCTGGCTGCAGACAAACCCTCAGTGCTCCTCTGCTTTTCCCTCACTGCTAACTTTGATTTTCTCCTCCTCCTCCTGGGTTTCTGGCAGGCAGGCTGGGATCTCCTCTGATGTGTGTCCATCACCACAGGCCTCAGCCATCTCTTCAGCTTGCTCTGGCTCACCAGCAGTTCCTGTCACACCTTCAGGATCAGGAATCTCACCTGGTCCCAGCTGGAGATCAGGCAGGGCTTTAGCTTCTTCTCCCCCCTGCTCTTGTGCAGCTCTCTGCCCACTTGTGATGTCTTCTCCTGGCTCTGCAGCCTCTGGGGGCAGCTCTGGCTCCTCCAGGGGACACGGAGCAGCCGTGGTGTCACCTGCAGTCTGCATGGGTGCTTCCCCAAGAGCCTCCCCAACACAGGCACCCTCTGCAGTGCTGCCAGCCCCATTCTTCCCCTGCCCTGCACCACTGCCAGCCCCATTCCCCTGCCCTGCACCACTCAGCAGCTCAGATCTTGCAGCCTGACCCCAGCCAGGCTCCTCGTGGTCACCTGCAGACACGTGGACATCGACCTCCACCGTGGTCTGGTGGGGAGGTGTCACCCCCTGGTCCCCACAGTGGAGCTTGGGGTGCAAAGAGCTGCCAGAGGGGTGCAGGACAGCTCCAGCCTCGCTGCTGTCCTGAGGATTTTGGGATCTTTGTGCCTCTCCTGTGAGTCCCTGGTGTTCTGGGTGAGGTTTGGCTTCAGGCTCCTGGGACAGCTCAGCCCCTCGCGTGTCTCCAGCAGCCACAGGGACTGAGGCCTCGCTGTGCTGTGCCCTTGGAGAAGTGCCTGAGTCTCCTTCCTCCTCTCCAAACTCACTTCCAGAAGTTTCCATCACCAGCTGGGCAGCAGGAGGCTCGCAGCCCCTCCGAGTCCTCCCAATCCGTGCCGAGTGGAAGTGGCTCTCCCCAGTCCAGGTGGCTGCATCGCAGCACGCCCGGCCAGCCTTCCTGCCCCTGGCCCTATAAACAACCCTGGGGAACACACAGTGTGCCTTGTTCTTCCCAAAAACACCTCCCATGGCCAAAGGGCAGCACAGAAACTCCAAGGGCTTCTCCTGTGAGGTTACAGGGGGCTCAGGAGGAGCAGGGAGCTCTGGCTCTTGAGGAGGAAGGGGCTTCACACCTGTAAGAAATGGATATTTATTTGCCCACGCTCATTAAGGTGAGTTAATTACCCCATGCTCAGCCAGCAGTAGCTCAGGGATCACAGGAATGAGCTGAACAGGTGGAATTGCACCTGGTGGGGTCAGGGGAGACACTGAGTTATTTTAAAAAATAACAGTGTGAAAAGAAGGAAAAAAAGAGAGATACAGAGACCTTGTAAGAAATAACAGCCTGGAAAAGAAGGATACAGAGACATTTTTTCCTTCTTTTCAGACTTATTTCTTAAAAGAGATCTCATTTAAGAAATAAAGCTTTTTTCTTATAAGAAGGCTTATTTAAGAAATAACAGCCTGAAAAGGAGGAAAAAGAGAGATACAGAGACCTCTTAAGAAATAACAGCCTGAAAAGAAGGAAAAAAGAGACCATTTGTCAGTCAGAGCACTCTGGAAAACAGTGACAGGTATCAGGAGCCACTCTTCACTCCAGTCAAGGAAATGTTTAGACTTCCAGTAATAGATGGGGGCAGGAGGGAAGAGAAGCAAGGCAGGCAGGAAAAAAATTACAGATAAATTTAAAATTCACAGGACACAGCAAGGTTTTTTCCTGAGTAATAACATTAGGAGAGGACTGCAAGAGACACAAACTAAAAGGTAAAATAAAATCTCCCAGCACAAAACAAATTCAATAACTGAAAAGCAAGGCCTGCCTTAAACATCAAAATGAGCTAAAAACAACAAAATTACTTGTGCTCAAAGAGGCCTAGACTGTAAAAATGTGCAGGAATTAAAGCAAGGAAGCCATCCCACAAAAACCAAAGAGTGGGAGAGCACACCCAGCCCCTGCTCACCAGCACAGCTCCACAGCCCCACTGAAATCCCTCACCTGGCAGGCAAAGCCCTCACCTGGGGTTAAATAGGACAGGGGGGTCACACTCAATCCCTTCCCCCCTTGACTCCCACCCTTAGTTCCAGCAGGTTTTGAGGTTCCCTTACTTTATTTTCTGTTTTCCCAAGCCATTGGGAACAGGATGTGGCTGTGCCCCTGTGTGCAGCTGATGGGTGATTGACTTCATTTTGATAATTGCCACTGAATGTCTAAAATAAAGCTCAAGATTTACACAGAGGAGCTGTGGACAAGACAAACTGACCTCTGCTTCAAAGTGGAGATGCCAAGTGGCAGAAAAACCAGGCTGGGTTTGTGTATAACTCACAAATTATTATACTGATGTTGCAATCTCCCATTTTATTTGATATTGAGCAGTTAGAGGTGAAAAATTTCCCCCTTTCCCACTTGTGTGCTGTTTTCAGCTGGCTGAGTGGTGCAATTAGCAGTTTTACAGTGGCTGCAGATGATTTGAACCATCCCAGGCACAGCTGATCAGGCCCTGCCTGTGTCTGCTGGCTGGGAGGGAGCTCCAACGTGGAATTGGTCACACGGGCAAAACACAAAAGCAAATATCCATTAAAAACAAACTAATCCCAGCCAGGAGCATGAAGGCAGAGCCTAAAAATCCACTGCCAGCAGCGCAAGTGCTGTGGAATGAAGAAAAAAATCAAAATGGATGGATTCCAGGCTTCTTTTATTTACATAAAACCCCCTCAAATCTACAATTTTGGACGGCAGATCTGGTTCAGCATCCTAAACTTTGCTGAGCTCCAGCGACTCCCTGAGAGCAGAGAACAAAGGAGGAGCATTTGGCAAGGGCAATCCGTGTGTGCAGCCAGGGCTGGGAGCAGAACAGGACAATGTTCCCCTCCTGCCTTCTGATGTGCTCCAGCATCTGCTCTGCACCATAACTCTGTGGCACTGCAGTGTCACCAGGCTGGGAGAGCCTCACCCCGTGCCTGGTGGGCTTTTACAGCTTTCCAAAGCTGTTTTGTTTGTTGTTTTTTTTTTATACTCCTTTTTAGGCTTCAGTGGAAATGAAATTTAGAGGCAGGTCAGGGTTTATTTGACTGTTGGAAACTTCATGTGCAGGGTGTCACACGGCAGTGGTTGGAAACTCTGGTGGCTTTGGGGACATGGATGCTTTGTAAAGCAACACAACTGGAAGGAAATTTCATCCCCAGCTGCTCCTGAGTGGGGAAATGTCAGGAACAGAGAGCTTGGGAAGTGGGTTTCCAAATCCTGCAGATGTTGCAGGGATTTATTTCAGTGTTCTGTGCAATGGGAAGGTGCTCAGTCATCAGCTCATCGTGAGGTAGCTGGAATATTGGAGATTTACAGTGTAGAATTTGAAATACAGATTTAAAGAATTTCTTACCCTTGAATCATGGTGAAATATGAAACATACATATGAAATAAATAAATGAAATATTCTAGTTTAAAAAGTCCAACTTTGACACATTTGAAACAATCCAGAAAATCTCCTGCACGTGAGCCACCACAGGAAATGACAACACAACACATGCAAGTGGAGGAAAATCCTCCTGTCAGAACAATCACATATTCCTTTACCAGGCTCAGTCTTTGTTCCAGAAGCCTTTTCCAATCCCTGCTACTTTGATATATTTAAAAGGACTGTTCTAAAAAAAACATACACTTCTTTTTTTGACAAATAAAAGGAAATAATCCCAGCTCCTCCAAAGAGCCGGGCTCAGATGTCAGGCCAGGATTGTGCTGCAGGATGGAACGCTGTACAACAGCACCATTACAAAACCTCTCTGTGGCTCCATTGCTTACAGGAGGAGGCTGCAGGCAGCTCAGGGCATCACTCCTCGTGTCTGGGGGTTTTTATTGCAGAGTTCAAGCTGATTCCTGGCAGCAGAACTGTCCCTTCCAATGCCAGGACCTCTCGCTACGTTTGGGGCATCAAACCCAGGGGGGCTCTGCCCTCGTCCATCACGGAGCTGGCACCACAACAGGAGGACACCACAGGCCTGAAAAGTCTTCTCCTCAAGGAACAGGAAGGGTTTTCCAGCACTGGAGCTCTGCAGCTTTTCTTTTCCAACTTGGAAACTGTGCCTGGCCTCACACTGTGGAGCCACAGGCCTCTCAAAGGTTAAAGAACATTTTGTGTGGCACAGCTCCTGCTCAGGACCCTCCTCAGCAGAGTTAGATAACCAGCTCACGGGCACAAAAGTGATTGAGGCTGATTTCTCCTCAGGGTTTCTTATTCAAGCCTTTTCCCTGCCTCAATCTGGGTTTTGGGGGAAGGCTGGGACAAAGAGTGGCAAGGAGCAGGCCCAGATCCCTGTGAGACAGCAGCAGCAGGGGAACTTTGGTAACAACTTGGTAACTTTGGCAGAACAAACAAAATTAAAACATTTGAGTCCAAAAAGAAGAGCCTTCAGTCAGCTTTGTGTGTATTTATTTAATAACTTCCCACCTTTCAGGGCCACACAGCCCATGGTTTAACAGCACTGCAGACACAGCCCACCTGAGCAATAATTGGAGTTTATTAGCTCAGAGAAGCCTTTTGAAGAACAAAAAGGATTCCAGGCACCTCCTTCCCCACCCTCCTTACTCACAGAGGGCTTTGCCAGCCTAAGGGTGATTGAAAGGACAGAAGTTGAGGTGTTAAAACCCACCCTCTTCCCAAAGCATTGAGTTTCATCCCCAGCATCACTGGTCACACTCAGCTCTTCCTCCTCAGCCTTCAGCTCCGTGCAAGACAAATAAAGAAGCACCTGCAGGATATTTTATATGGCACTTTCTCCATCGGCTTCCCATTCCTCAAGCATTATTTAATGCCTTAAAATTCCCCAGTCCACCCCTCTCCCTCCTCTCTACACATCTGGGCACTTTGTGTCATCAGACCTTGTTCCAAAGGCTCCTTTAAAAAAAGAGTCAATCCCTGTTTCTCCTCTGAAGTGTAAAGAAAAGCACTCCACAGTTTTAGCTGTATTCTCTGTTCTCATTTATTCCCAGCAATTAAAACACACTCAGTTTGGAGTCTTGCCATGATTTTTAAAAGTGTATTTTATTGGTAGCACAAAGTGGGGAGCATTAAAAGTCAGTAGATTTCAGCTGTGATACACTGACTTCTGCATTCTAGTCAAGACTACATTTTACACAAGTTACACAAACACTTGCACTACTACAACAGCTACAAAGAACAAGCCAGAATTAGGATTTCATCATCTTCCTGTGAAAATATTTTGTTCAACATTGACAAGAAAGCAGGAAGCATCAATTGTACAAGAGAATTATTCAGGGAGGTATTTGAAGTATTTCAGTATTCTGAGGTAGCAGAAGTGGCTGTTGGCCTCACAGAAAACATCTGACTGCTCACAATTAGAGGAACAGTTTTCTCTTCAGACCAAGGGATGAAAACCTCCCATCACCAAACCTCACTGGGGGAGCACAGCAACAACATCAGCTCAGTGAGATCCTGATCTGAGTGAATCAGCTCCATCCCAGTGAGGCACGATCTGAAAAACAGCTCCTGGGAAAAGCAAGGAACAGATCTGTGACTGAACAAGAACTCAGGAGAACATCTGGAAAGCTCTATGAAAACTTCACAGATCTGTCTGGAAAGAGTTTCTGGAGTCTGGGACACATTCTTCAAAATCCTGAGTCCAACAGCTGGGGTTCATCCCTTCCTGAGGGCAGGGACCTCATCCTTGGCACTGAAGATGTGACCCTGAGCCACCTGAGGACCAAACACCTCAAACTTCAACATTTTCAGCCTCTCTTTCCCCACTGCTCCCAAGCACTTCAGGCAGTGAGGGGAGCACGTGTGGGGGCTCAGCCTCTTGCTTTACAGGCACAGGAACAAAATCTGCTGGCTCTTTTGGGAGCTCCAGTGCCAGCTGAGTGACCCCATGCTGCGGCTCTGCCTCGGGTCCTGGGGTGCACCCCCTGCTCCCCTCCTGTCCCAGCTCACACAGGCCTCCATCCTGGGGCTGCTGCAAGATCTCACTCAGTCCTGCAAGCCCTGTGCAGCACAGGCTCCCCACACCCTGGGCAGGGGCCAGGCTGTCCTGTGTGCCCTGCTGGAAGAGCTCCAGCAGCCGGCCTGGCGGCTCCAGAGACCCCCAGTGCGGGCACAGCGGCTCCCAGGACTCAGCAGAAGTGGAGTAGAGCTCTGGCAGCCCCCTTGCAATGACCTCCAAAGCGCTCTGCAGGGTCAGGAGAGGCATCACTTCCACCAGACAGGTGAGCTCTGCCCTTTGGGTGGATTGAGGGCTTGTCTCAGCAGCTTTAGCTCTGTCTGTGCCCTGCAGGGGCTCGACACACAGACAGGGCTCAGCCTGCTGCACCTGCATGGCACACAGCAACATCTCCCTGCCCACCAGAGCCCCCGTGGTGCCTGCAGGAGCTTCTGTCCCACAGCCTTGGCCAGGCTCAGCTTCACTCGAGAGCTCCAGGAGGCTGAGACTATTTCCCTCCTGGAGGGTTATCCCAACACACAGGGCTCCCTCAGTGCCAGGCTGCTCCTCCTCTGCCACAGGAACAGCAGGAACAGGTTTCATTTCCTCTTTGGCCTCCTCCTGGGTTGGGTCTTCAACTTCTCCTTCAACCTCCTCATCATCATGGGCCACAAAGAAGTCCATGGGATTCCAGGCTGCCTCCCACCCCTCTGCAGCAGAGCAGGGCTCTCTGTTCTCCTCCAGAGCATTGTTTGAGGGCTGCTGGTGCTGGCTCAGGTCCTTAGAGGCCTGTCTGGGGACTTTCAGGGCCGGGGTGGGGGGCTGTGTGTCATAGAACATCCGTGTGTCCCCGGGGCTCTGCAGGATGGGCTTGGTCTCTGCAGGCTCTGCCTCCTGCTCCCTGCACCTCTGGCAGGGCACACAGCACAGCTGCTGGCTCAGGCTGCTGCCCATGCTGCCAGCCCACAGCACCTGCAGGAAAAACACCATGTCAGCACTCTGCAGCACAAATGCTTGCTCGTGTGCCAGGGGTTTGGTGGTTTAGCTCCTCAGACACCTGTGACATTCAGGAAAGCTCCTGCACCAAAGCACAGCCAAGGTCAGGCCTTGCCTTCTCCCACCAGAACCAAACCCAGCTTCCCACAGCTGGCAACGTTTTCCTACCACACCTTGGCCAGGCGTGACAAAAACACCACTGCCCACCCCAAACAGCAAGAAAACAAGAGGGTTTCAGAGCCCAAACCCCAGCACTCAATCCAGGATTCCCACCACTCACCCAGGCAGGGTTATTAATTATTTTATTAATTAGCAGAGTGGCAATCAGCAGCCAGGAGTAGCTGCTCTTAATTGTGACAAGTAACAGTTCAGGTGCAGCATTTTACAAGGGCAACTCCTTCAATTGGAAGGGAAAATTGAGTTTAGACTTGTAGCTGGAAAATAGACTTACAGCCCCACTAAAAAACAACAAACCCACCCAAGCAAATGCTCCTCATTAATTAGAATAAAGAAATTGAACTGCCCACAGAGAAAATTATTTTCTTCTGCTTGAAGCCACTAGGGCTGGGACAGAAAAAGCCATTTTCAGTCTGTGGGTTAATCAACAGCATAACCCAGTAATTGTGTTGTAGGCCCAGGCCCAAATGTTTTGGAGCACCACATTTTCCAGCCTCTCTCCCAGCATCATATTTACAAGAGCTGTTAGAAACATTAAAATCTGAAGGCATTAATTTAAAATATGGGCCCTTAAACACCAAAATATTGTGGAAGCCCAAGCCTATTTTCTACCTTTGTTCTGCATCACAACAGAACACTTGTCTTCAGAAACAGAATTCCCAATAGTCAGATGGTTTCTATCAAGTTTCTACTTCTATATTTGTATTTCCTTTAAGAAAATGACAAAAAACTCCAGGAGAAAGCATTTTATGTTGTTCTCTGAACACTTAATGGAAAATTAAACAATTAACATCCTTTCACTAGAAGGAACCTCAGTTCTGAGTAGCAGTTTCCTCATGTGAATCAAAACTAAAAAGTAAATTTACAGACTATCATTTAAGGGCTTAAAGTGAGCTAAAAACCACACAGGATTATCCCAGCACTTTATAATTCACACAATCCCCCAACACCATAATTAATCAAATGAAAACTAAAGAGCTGGGTTAAAAAACATGGCCAAAAGTAGTTACTTACCAGCTTAGAACAAAAGAAACAACCAGAACACAACAAAAACCTCCCAGATACCTTTTGAGCCTCAAGCTCAACCTAAATACTACCCAGGGGTCACACAAAACCACTTCCCCCCAGCTCCTGGAGCATCAATCCCCTGAACCTTTGGTTCCTTCCCACTCTGATTCCCTTTGGGAACAGCTGCTATGGCCCCATCCTTTATTTTACACCTGAGGGTGTTTTCCTGCTCGTTCTGTGCTGCTTTTTATCAGGGAGCAAAGTGAAAATAAAAAGGTGGGTTCTGTTTATGGCCAAGGAGTGACCACCAGAAATATCCTGGAATAACACAGTGGCATAAAGCAGAGGAATGTTCCAGAAGCAGGGTGTGGGTTTGGGATTTCCCATGGGCAGTTTGGGGTTTCCCTTGGCTCTGTTTGCCATCTCCAGAGGGAGTGAGTTCCCAGGTGTGGCTGGATTTTCTGCAGGGGAAATGGGGTTGTTGGACACCCACCCTGCTCTCCCACCTTTGGAATATCAGTACAAGGGTGATGATAGAGGCAATTGCAGGAGAGCTGAATTAGCCCTTAGGCTGGGCTTTTGGGCTGGGCTTTTAGGCTGGGCTTTTCTCTCCCTTCTCTTACCCAGTTCTTAGGTCTGGTTACAGCATCACAGAAAACAGGAAAAAACCCAGCTTTGTTGTAACTGGTGGCTGAGCCAGGTGGAAAACACTCCAACCACAATTCCAGCTGAGGTTTTCCTCAGGTCCTGCACTGGTTTTTGGGCCCTGAACACACCCAAGGCCCTCAGAAAACTGCAATTGCACCAAAACTCTAAAATCCGTAGGGTATCCTCATGCCTACAGCCAAGTCTCAGTAGCACAAGGCTTGGTGCATTAAGAAGCTTCACTAATGGTGTGGAAAAATATTTTAAAGTCTATGTTCAGCTGTTCAGAGTGCTCCTGTTTAGTCTCCCAGAAGGCAGATACTCATTTAATAACACAGAACAGAATCAGTTCAAATGTGCATCTGGCAGGAGCAGGCAGCTCCAGTCACTAAGGACAGATCCAAAGGACACTGGGAATGTCACTGCCACAGTCCCTTGGGTCCCACATCATTCCCTGCACCTCCCACTGGCAAGAGGAACACCAAGCCTGCATTAAAGACACACAAAGTTCCTGTGAAACCCCCAGAAATTGGGAATTTTGTTGAGTAGGTGTGGAAATCCAGACATAGAGAGGCTGCTTGGTGACACCCATCATCTTCTGGGAGCTGCCACCACCACTCCTCCAGCTGGAAACAGAGCACAGGAAGGGCTTCAAACTGAAAGAAGGGAAATTTAGGATAGATATCAGGAAGAAATTCCTCTCTGGGAGGGTGGTGAGGCACAGGGTGCCCAGAGCAGCTGTGGCTGTCCCTGGATTCCTGGAAGTGTCCAAGGCCAGGCTGGACAGGGCTTGGAGCAGCCTGGGACAGTGGAAGGAGATTTTTTTAGTCCTTCCAACCCATCCCATCCTCTGCTTCTATTCTGAGAGTGCAGCCTGCCAGCAGAGTACAGAGTTTTATAGAAAATTAAACCTGCCTCTTTTAACTCCCAATCTTTTCTACTCAAAATCAGTGCAGGGACTCCCCTTTGCCCAGGGATGCTCAGGGGTCAGCACCACAGCCACAAGAGGCCTTTTGGCCACAAAATCTCCATCAGTTTAAGAAGCTGGACAGAAGACAAATGGGAAAACACACACAACAACGTGGGCATTTCATCCAGCAGACAAGTTAAAATCGGATTTCTAATATCTGGCACCACAGTAATAATTATACTGCTCATAACAGACTCATTTAATCCAACGGGGCTGCTCCCATAATTGCACAGAAGTGTCTCTGGAGGACAGTTGCAAACACCCATTACAATCATCCCCACAGAAGTGAGTGGTGCTGGCAGGAGCACAAATCACCTCCTGCCAGAGCAGCTTCCAGAGCTGTTAGGGGAGCACACGTCCTGCTGCTGACAGTAAAGGAGCTGCTCACTGCACTCAGGCTCTTTATTCTTTGTTTCTCCCTAATTACACTAATTTCCAGACAATGCTGATGGCAGCCCAGCAGCATTTGTTCCTTCAGCAAAGCAGCTCTTGATGCCAGGTCAGGCTTAAAAATAGACTCCTATGTGTTGTGGAGCTCAGTTTGGAGATGATTTCTTGTCTAGAGCGTGAGTGATTACATGGATGAATTTATCTTACAGCTCTCCAGCTTGCCTTTCCCTTCCCAACCCACTAAAACCTCATCTGTAATCACACAGTAGATTGCAGCAGGCCATTAGTTTGCAAAATAATCTGCAGGATGTTATAAATGTTATACCCCAACCAAAACTTCTGCTGAGCTCCTTTACATCCATCAGCTCAGAGTTTTTTGCTCCTGGAGGGGCAAAACTCAAGTTTTGAGCAAGGTGGATTGTCACAGTTGGAAATAAAATGAAATTATAGCTATTAAAGCCCTTTTGGGAGTTGAGAAGAGGTTAAAGTGCCTGCATAGACACAGCCACAGCTGAAAGGCCTGTGAGGTCACTGTGCTGTGACTTAAATTGAATTAAGAGGTGCTTCCCCAGGGACAAAAAGGCTTCTGAGGTAAATGCAGCGTTCAAAGGGCACGGAGCCAGGAACTGGCAGCAGTGTTGTGTCAGATAAAAGCCTTATCCCAAACTTCAGCCTCTCCTCCTCCAAGCAGCTGTCAAGTGTCTCTTGTACACACAGCACAGCCAGGAGGGCTCAGAAGGAGCGCTCTGGAAAGGAGCTGATAGAAAACAGGTCAGTCCTGCCAGCCTCACACAACCCAGCAAGCACAGAACATATGCACCAGCTCTCACTGGGCAATTAAACACCGAGCCCAGGCCTGGAAAAAGGTGTTTAACATCTTCCAGAGAGCCCCTGCAGCAGGGATGGCTGCTCAGCGTGTGAGCTTGTGCGTCTCGGTCTCCAGGCCAAGGGAAAAATTCATCCCTGGAATGAACGGTGCTGTGAAAATTCAACAGCTGCTCTTCCACAGGCCAGGAAAATCCCAGCCTGTTGCTTTTCCTGTGCCTGATTTGTGCCACCCAGCTCCTTTTTGTGTGTTTCCACAAGCCAAAATATCCCAGCCTGTTGCTTTTCCTCTGATTTGTGCCACCCTCCACCTTTTTTTGTGTGTTTCCCAAACCAGCGCTGCTGTGAGCAAGCATTTGAAAATGGAAATGGTGGATCAGCACCGTCTTTATGGGTTGTTGTGAAATTGTCTTTCACTAAACCATTGTATTGTAATTTCAGAGGGTAACAAGAATAAGGAAGAACCCTAAAAACAACCCTGGGTAAATGTATATGTGCTCTGGGCTCCAGGAACACATCCAGGGTAACACACTGGGATTGGATTTTAAAATCTGACTGAGTTCAGGACTAAATTGATGCCGAGTCAGAGCCTGCCAGCACTCCCTCACTTGTACCCAAGTGTCAGGATGTGTACAAGAGGTTACACAGATAATTTACACCCAAATCAGGGTAGCACTCACTTCATAAAAACCACAGCGAGCTCTCTGGAGAGCAAAGTCTGCCTTTATCTGGGCAAACAGCACTTGCAGCAACACAAACATCTTCTCAGGTAGTCCCTAATCTGACAGGGAATTACAGGAGCTGCTGATTTGCTTTGCTTTGTTTTTCCCTCTCCACAGTTCTTACCTCTGAGTTACTCCACAGAATGCACAGCAGTTCATAAATGATTGATGGCCACGTTAAGCTTTGCAGAGCAAAACACCAAACTGAATTATGCTGCTGGTTTTAAAAGAGCAAAGAAAACTCCTACAAATATCCTGATCCCTCTGAATCATTTTAATGTCAGAAATTTATTCTCAGCAGCCTGGAAAGTCTCAGATATTGATGAAAGGCAGGGATTTTTAAATACCTACACATCTCTAACAGGCTTTGTGCTGCAGGATTTCCCCTGAGTCGTGTCTTGAGATGAAAGTTCTTGTTCATAAGGAACACAAAACCAAACAGCCCCTGTGTTAACAGGTCCTGGGGATGAGGAGCAGCAGGGAACACACAGAAATGGAAATTAAATTAGAAGTATAAATTGAGCAGCACTGTGAATTTGCAGCAGCCTGGGATTCACACACCTGGAAGGGGTGTGAGAAAGGGGCAGCTCCTGTCAGTGCTGCCACAATGGGGGAGGAATTTAATTCCAGCTTTTTCAACTCCAAAAAAAACCAAACCCCACTGTTTCATGGGGGAAGCCATGAGTGGCACCAAAGCTTGTGCTACCAGGTGGAAAGGACATTTATTATAAACAAAGGTTGGGGTTTGCTTCCACAGAACCAGAGACCCCAAAGTTAAGATAAGAAGCTGAGCTGGCAGTTTTAAGTCAAGACTAAGTTTGCTGGTGACTAAAACTAGGCTGGAATTCCTCCATTGGAGCTGTTAATGGAATGAAATCATCAGCCACGAGCTCATCCAGCAGCAGCTGAGATGTTGGGTTTCAAATGGAAAGAAGAAAGAGAATTTCTGTGAATAAAGGAAAGATGGATAAAAAGGACCGAGAAAGGCAAAAGGAGACTCCAAGGAAGATTTGCTGACAGAACAAGACCCAGAGTTGTGGGATTGGGGAGATACAGCCCTGGTGGTGAAGGGAGAGGGCAAAGAGGGATCTCAATGTGTTCCAGAGGATTTGGAGGCAGAACACTGAGTGAGCAGGCTTGAGGAGCTGCTTCGAGCTCGGAGAAACCTCCCGAGGGCAGAACAGCTCTCTGTGCTCCCAGCTGTCAAATCTCACCTTTTCCTGAGGCTTCACCTCATCTGGAGCTGCTCCCATTATTGAAATTGAGTCTGAAAATAAAGAGATTAAAGCTCTGATGGGGAATGGATGGGTGACATTTCCAGGGATGCTCTACAGAAGGAGCCCAGGCACACAAAACCTCCCAATTAACAGAGCACAAGAGTAATTGCAAGAACAAAGCCATGCAGGAGTCTGGACCGTGCCTTTCCCCTTTTTTTTAGCAAACCAAATGAAAGCTGCCTCAGAAGAAATGGGGACATAACCATCAAGCAGTTTTGAAAAGAAGAGCTGGTGGAAATGAATAGAACTTCAAAAGATAAAACAAAATTTTTTAAAAGGCCCTCATTATTGTAGCAGAGAGAAGAAAGTGTTGGGTCAGTGGAAGTGCCCAGGATTGTGTGGAAGCAAAGGGAAAATAAAGGCACAGAGCTGATAAAGGCAACTGATAAAAATTGTAACTCCCCTGTCTGGGACAAAGCTTCTCCTCACTTAGCTGCAATCACAGCAGCATCAATCACATCCATGAAACCACCACAAACCTCAAAGGCTTCACTGAAGAGCCAAATTCAGCTCCCCCAGGGCTCACAATGACCCCACCCAGCCCTGCCCCGGTGCCAGCTCTCGGGAGGGTTTCACACTCAGCTCTGGGGCAGCACCTCTGCTGTTCCTGCAGACACATCTTGGAAATTATTGAAGGAATCTCCCTTCTTTTTACTTCTTCTGGGGGCCAAATTCAAGTGAAAGCATCCCAGGCTTTCCAGCTCAAGAAATCAGAAATACACATGTGGTTTTTAATCCCATCACTCCTCACCCTCAGCCAACCTTTAAAACTCCAAATAACACCCTTTATAGCCATTTATGCTCAATTCAAATGTTAATTTTCCGTTTTGAGCCTTTTTTGTTAGCATGTATTTTTGTCTTAAGGTTTATTTTTATGTTAAAAGATTCTACTTTTTGTTTGAGGGAATTTGGTTGGTGCAAACGTGGGATAAAAGCTGTGCCAAGTTAAAAATACCTGGATTTGTGGTGTGGGCTCTTATTGTCCAGGTAAGAAAATACCTGCCTAAATGCACTTTTAGTTGTATCAGATAAAATTCAGGATGTGTTTCTCATGATTTTTATCTATTTCAGTGCAGCTGAGGAGAAAAAATAAAAATAAAAATTCTTTACTTGGTTTAAATAAGGAGCATAACCACCAAGGAGAAAAAAATAAATAATTTTCTTATTCCCTCACTTGCAGAGCTGCTGGAGGTTAAATTTAATATAGAAAAGCAGAAAGGAGAAAGTGAAAGTTCAGCAAGATGAAATTTCATCAGGCTAAAGTGAGTTAGTCCCTTGTCTGGAAGATAATCAGTTTGGGAGTCAAGGCTGGGAAGTGAAGTGTGGCTGACCCTGTCTGGGACGTGGAGCAGGGGCTGAAATGGGAAAATATCAGGAGATGAGTGCTGGAAAAAAGTGTTCCAGGTGGTTTTAGAGACAGCAGCTGCTCCAAAACCTGATTCAAAACTTGGTTCTTGTCGTTCTGTGATCTTACCATGCTTGGTAAAGCCTGGCTTTAGCTTTCACCGGTGTTGAGAAGGAATATTTGTAAGATAACTTGGCTTATTTTGGCTCTTTAAGTTACAGGGTCAAAGAGCTTCTTTGTGAAGGAGCTTCTGAAGTGGATTTTCTATTTGACAATCCTGAAACTGGGATCAAAGGTTTTCCCTGACAGAAACTCTTCCTGTTCTCTATCTAGGCCATAATTGAGGCTCATTTAGTCCAAGCTGAAAGCTTACTTGAGAGGTCCAGACTTCCCAGAGTGCCTGATACCCAAGATTCCCCTCTAATGTATAAACCTCTCTTAATTTTTAATTCTTATGGCATTTATGGTGTTTCCCCATTGTCTTTTTAATCTTTCAATATCCAGTTTTATTTACCAGCAAACCTACAGTTTGTTTGTAAAGACAAATATCATTTTCCATTCATCAATCATCAGAATCCATCCCATTGTTTCTTCTATTTCCCAGTGCTGGTTTTATTCACCAGCAGACCCAGGGTTTGTTTGTAAAGACAAATCCATCATTCCTCTCACTCTCCTCGTGGCTGGCTGTTGAGAAGGGTTTTTATGAAGTAGTTAATTAGTCCTTGCTCAGAGAAAGCAGGCAGAGTGCTGGCTCCTCAGGAAGGTGGTGACTGAAGAGCTCAGTGACTATTGCAGGTAATTAAATAACTGTATTTTCAACCAAGAAACACTGATTAAATGGCACTGAGGGTCACAGTTAGATAAGTGCTGTGCTATTGATAGAGAAATTAAACCAGATGTAAACTGACTGTTCTGACCCCCAGGAATAAGCTGAAGTTACCTGGCTTTCTGTCTGAAATGGATTAATTTGCAGTGGTATTAGGATGCAGCAGGATTTATGGCAATTCAGAGCTGGAAGGGTTTGCATTTGGCATATTCCTTGCTGGAATTTGGCCTTTTTTTGGTTACTTAAAGACATTGTGCCAGCTGCTGTGGCCTTGATCTGCTCCAGAGCAGGCGAGACTGAGAGAGCTCCTGTCCTGAAAAATCAGGAATCTGTGGTGGAGCTGCTCTTCCCTCCCCATCCATCCTCCCTTGTAAATGCTGAGTGCTCCCTGTAAATCCAGACAGAAATCCTGAGCTGTCCTCTCAGACTCTCCAGGCTGTCTGTGTTGTTTTTACAAGTTATAAACTGGGAAAATTCCAAAGGCTGGGCATAACAATGCATTCCTGGGTGTGTGATAAGCTCCTGGCCTTGCTTTTCAGTTTAGAGCTGGAACACTGATCAGCCAGAGCTTTTAATGGAGTTTTAATAAGTCCTGAGCCTTTGGAGAGCTTGAGAGACAGGCTGAATGTAATTTTTGGCTCCCTTTGTGGCTGAAAATATAGCAAATACCTAAAGGTCTTTACAGACTGGAATTAAGGTTTAAGAGAGAAGGATACAGATGCTGGATCATAGGCAAAGTCTTGGTACCCCAGAATCATCTGGCACACGGGAATATTCAATATTTGGGACTCACACAGCTGTGGAAGCTCCTTCTGGGAAGGGAGGGCTCTGAACAAGATTTCACAGGAATCCTTTAATTGTAATTTTTTTTTCCCCTTGACCTTTCAAAAGCCCCTCAAGACTCAGCACTCAGGCACTTGATTTTAGAAACCAGATTTGGGTTGGAGTCCTCCAGCAGCAGTAAAGAATAATCTGTTCCTATTTCAGGGCAGCAGCTGTGGCTGGAACTGCCTGCCTGAGATGGATGTTGCCCACGAGAGTGGCTTTTATTGACAGGTTTTAATTGTCTTGTGAAGGGCAGGATGATAGCTACAGACCAACTTCTTCTCCTTCAGGGCAGCTGATAAGTAAATGTAATTGTGCTGGGTCCCTACCGAAAAGGTTTGAGTAAATGCAGAGTAAATTTTGCTCATCTGTGAATAGCAATTTAATCCTGGGCTGCATTTATGGTGCACAAACCCCGTGATGGATAATGAGAGCTCCGGGGAGGTTCATTTGCATGAGAGTGAGGGGAAATGGGCTTGCCAGGAATGAGAATTAAGAGCTTGGTATTGTGTGAGTCACAAAGTGCTTCTCAGGTGGGGAAAATCTGAAGTTATGGGAAAGGGGTGTAAAAAAGGCCTTTAAAGTGATTGTTGGCTTTTATTTCTCCTTTGACTTAGAATAAGGGGAAGCCTCTTTGTTTGTAGATACTTGGAAGAGGCTTTAACTTATCCTTTAGGGAGCTGGGGGTTTGTCCTGCCTGTAAAATCCTGACTGCAGCCTGTTCTCCAGAAGAGAAGCCCAGGAATTTACCTCCAGCTGGAAACCCCAGGCTGTTTCCAAGACTTTAAACTGGAATTTTGCCTGCCAAATTCATATTGTATAGGCACAATTTGGGTTTGTGCTTGTTTATCAGTTGGATGTCTGATTTATTCTGCACTGCTTTGATAATATTGAAGAGTTTGAGCCTTGCCTTGGTTTGGTGATACAGAATTTGGTGTTTTCACAAGCTCTGATAATTTGCAGGGCTTTTGATGGAGGTGCCTCGACTGTGTCAGGCGGGTTATGGCAGATGGGAGGAATATAAATCACAGAAATTCAGTGTTTGACATGAAATACAGCCGAAAATGCACTGAGTGTCCTTTTGCTGCAGAAGGAAATCACCACCTGAATAAACTCATCTGTTTTTTCCTGAGAAAAGGAGAAACTTGGGAGAGTTGGCCTGGCAGTGAAAGCACCTCCTTGGGGAGGAATGATCCCTTGTAGAGTGAGAGGCAGAGAGTGAAGATGGATTCATCAGTTTCTCTTGAAATGGAGGAGTTTGCTGCTTGTTATTTGATGGGAACATAAAAAAATGAACCAGACTGATATTCCCCGTGCTGCCATTGAGACCCTGTGAATTCATCACCTTGTCACCTGAAATGGTGAATTAAGTGCAGAGGGTAAGAAGTGGTTTTTTGGTCTTTTTCCCCCAGTGCTCCCAAGCTTCATTTAAATCAGGAATCCATTGGTGGCTATTTACAAATGCCAATTTTCCCTGCCTAGTGAGAAAAACAAACTCCTTTAGGGAATGATTTGCATCAGCCCTGACTTAGCTCCAACTTCTGCTGCATTTTGCAGCAATTGGCTTCCTTAGCTGAATTTAGCCCTGAGTGCTCCCAGAGGTGCCAGGTCCATCACATTCCTGAGGAACACCGAGATCCTGGGTGGGATCCTGCTGGAAAATGAGTGTTTTAAATGTTCCTCTGCCCTAAAGCTGCTGGTGCTGGGGAAAAACACTGGCTGAGCATAAAGTGGGTTTTCCACCCTGGAAAAACTGCAGTTCTTCTGTTTATAAAATATATTGGTCCTGTTTATAAAATATATTTATCCTGTTTATAAAATATATTTATCCTCTTTAAAAAATATATTGATATAAAATACATTGATCCTGTTTATTAAATACATTGATCCTGTTTATAAAATATATTGATTTCCCACAGTCCTGAGCTGTGCCTTGTCTCAACTGGAAGCAATCCTGGGATGAGTGGGAGCTCAGGCAGAGGCAGGAGGTGTCACCCGACCTGGCAAGGGGCTGATCCAAAGCTTTTTGTGGATGTGTGGGGATGGCTGAACACCATGTGCTTTAATCAGGGCCTCTTGTGTTTAAACCTTTGTTTGTATTTCACCTGGAACGCCCAAATTGTTCATTATCAGCATGGATTTGCCACCGAGGAGAAGGAATTTTTTATCCCTGGGAGCTGAATGCTGATGGGGATGGAAGATGAAACAGTGAATGTGCCTTACTGCAGCTCTGAGGGTGTTTTTGGGGAGGGGATTTGTGTTTTCATGTGCTTTAATATTGCCAAAACACTTGTGGATCTTGGGCTCATCATCTTGTTTTGTTAACTACCACAGCCATTTAAAGCAGGAGGGTTTCTGGGCTGAATTATCTGATTTTGGCCCTTAAAAACCCAACTGGAAAAGGAGTTGTTGTTGTAGCTTGAGCTGTCAGTGGTGCTGAAACCAGAGGTCGGGAGATAACAGGATTGAAGAGCGTGTTCCTGAGGGTTTTATCAGGAGAACAGCTGGGACACCCTGCCAGGAATGCTGCAGGAATTCCTGCCCTGGAACACATCAGGCTGATGTGAGTGGGCACCTAGAACAGAGTTAAAGAATAAACTGGGCATTTATTAAATGTCTTTTACACCTTGGGCAGCCGAAGCCTCCCAGGGGCTGCACCCAGGCTGGACAATTCACACAATTATAAGTTTGGTCCATTTGCATATCAGGGGTTAATTCCCCAATTACAGCTCCAGCTAATGAAGCCACGTCCCCCCAGTTTGCTCCACCCCACTTCACTTTTGTTTATCCTATTTGGGGGTTGTCAGGTGTCTCTGGGTTCCAGGCCCAGAGGAATTGTTTTGTCTGACCAAGATGTGAAGAGTTAACTACACTTTATATGGAGTTTTGCATTTAGTTTAGAGTTTAGAATGGGATATAAGAACTAAAATTATAAATCATCAATGCTCTGAGGGGAGCCAGCAGAGCATCCTTGGGACAAGGTGGGAATGGGGAAGGTCTGCCAGGCACTGCTGCTGAGAGCTGAGCTGGCTCAGGGGAATAAAATGGCCCAGGTAATTCCATGCAGGAATGATTTTATTTATATTGTTGAGGGAACACGTGGGATGAACACGAGGGAACAGTGGGGCTGCTCTCACTGCTGTGAACTCAGTGTAAATTTAATCCTGGAGGTGCTGGTGCCTCACAAATTAACAAACCTGGATTATTTCATCCTGGACATCCCCACTGCCAGGCTCCTGGATCTCTGATGGGTGCTGGGATGCTGGATGGGAACCCATCCTGAACAGGCTCTGATATCAGGCTGGCACTGAGGTGGGAGGAGAGGCTGAAAGGAAATATCTCCTCCAACTGGAGTAAAGCAATCCCTTTAAAAGTGACCAGGAGCCAGCAGCTCTGCCTTCCTGCTGCCCTTCCATTGCATTGTACAAACAGCCCATCATCTGCAATGTGTGCTTCCCCATGTGCCTTCTTTGTCTTTCAGCTCCTTTTTTGTCTCGTTTTGTGGAACTGTAATGTGCTGTGATAGTTCACATCCCTTCCTGTGACCTCAGCTCATGAGAGATAAATTCTTACAAGGATTTGCACGAGATGAAACCAGACAGAAATTACATTCCTCTGTGTTAACATGGCCCTTCTGTAATTGAAATTAATTTGTGGTTAAGGCTACAAGAGAATTACAATTTTCTGGAAGTAACATGAAGGGATAGACAGCTTTGTATGAACAGAGCCTGCAATAATTATGTGTGAATGTCACAGAAGGGTTGGAGAACTTTTCTCTATGTGGCTTCACATTTGTGCAGTGATTTTCACATGGCCTCTGCTGGAGGATCTCAACATCAAAAGGCAGAAAAAACAGTGAGGTTTTCACTGGTTTTGAGGGGATTTCCATTTTCTGCTGTGCTGGAGCACTTAAAATTTCTATTTGGGGCCTTGCATCTATTACTTTTAGATCTGAAATAATTAATTGATGGATAATGACTGGGCTAGGGAGTGAAACACCTGAAAACACTGAAACACCTTCCCCCAGAACGTTCCCAAGAACAAACACTCATCACTCTCCTTGTTAGCTCGGTCAAGTGGCCTCGAGGAGTTTCCAGGCATGAACAAAACCCTGCAGATGCTCCACCTTCATTATTATTCACACAAACCTGCCTTTCCTTCTGCTCAGCATTTCATGGTCCAATAAGCAGGACAGCACATCCTGGAAGGGAGCAGAGCCAGCCCAGCCCTCCATCCTTTCTGCTCGGCTGGAATTCCTATAAATAGACAGGACAAGGGCTCCTGGCCTGGCTCTGGCTCCCTCCTTAGCATTTGGGGTTTTCACCAGAGCTGCCTGAAGTGCTCCTTGGACCTTGAGGAGTTTCTTCCCTGCTGGCTGCGAGGTGTGGGTGTAAATCCAGGATGTGTCTGAAACTCACGGAATTATCCCAGGGAAAAATCAGCCAAAGCTCTGTGGGTGTCCCTGCCCTGCACAGCAGGAGGAGACCCCCCTCTCGTGGCATTTTTCATTTGGGATGAATCAATTCTCAGTGTGTTTGGGGTAGAATAGGTGATCCCTCTCCAGCACTTCAGTTTCTGGGGTGATGGAGAGTCCTGTCAGAGCTCAGACCAAAGAACAAAGATCAGCTGAAGCTGCTTCCGTGGTTTATCTTTTCCTGTTCAGGGCTGGCAGCGGTGCAGAAGCGTGAAAATGGATTAACCTGAGCACTGAATTGTGCTGATCTTCATGCAGGATCATAAAAAACCCGAGATGAACTGGTAATGTGTGTGTTTATGGCCAGCTGAGAAACCCAGGGTGATGTTGCTCCCCAGGCCTGTGGAGGAAAACCACTGGCATTCCTTGGTTTGAAGTGGTTTGAAAGCCACTGACATCCCAGTGTCAGGACTGGCCTGTAAGAATAATTTGGTTTCAAGTTTCTGCTGTTGGACAAAAGTACTTTGCAAAAAAAAAAAACAAATAAAAAAATGCCTTAGATGAGGGCTGGCTGGAGGTGTCCAGTTGTAAGGTTTGGTTTAGGGGCTGAGAGCCTGGTGAAAAGGCAAATCCCTTCTTTTCCCCTCTCAAATGATGCCCAGACTCCTCCCCCAGGGATCTCTGTGCTGATCCATGCTATAAATCACTGTGATATAAAGCTATTTACTGGAGATGACATGACTTGTATGCTCCAAACTTCCTCCCTGGATTGGGAAAACACTCAAACCTCCCAGCTTTTAGCCAGGAAAGGATTCATCCTCGGTCTCAAGTGCCTCTGACAGGCTGACAAGTGCTCAGTGCTTTTATGTCAGCTTATGGACAACATTCTGTGCAATTCAGCTGCTGCAAGGACCCAAAGCTCTCTAGAACTGCATTTTTCTCGAGCTGATAAAGCAATAACATCCTTTAAAGGAATAGCTGCCCACAAACAAGCAGAGAGCAGCAAACCAGGCTGTTGTGGGAGCAGAACCCTGCTGCTTCCCTCCAGCACCAACCCCTGGCAGTGTGAAAATGCTTTCCCACCCCTCTGGCACGTGAGAAAAGAGGAAAAACACAGCTCGTTTTCTCCCAGGGCCTTTTTGTCCTCCCTGGGAAGTGAAACAGCTGGGAGGAAGCTGTTCCCATGGAAACCCCCGGCTCTCCAGCAGCTTCTCCAAAGGGCACAAGCTGTGGATGCCTCTGAGTAATTATGTTCTCATGTTCCTGAGCATCATCCTCGGGCACCAGCAGATCCCTGGCAGGGGTTGCCTTGGTGATGGCGTTTTTCCACCTTGTGGGCAGCCACGGGCACGTTTGCAATGCAAAGTGGAGATTTCTGCACCTCTTGGAGCCTCTGCTGAAATCTTGGGGGCCACGGGGTCCTCTCTGAGCTGGTTCCTGCCTAATGGAAGAGCCCAGTGACCACAGAACTCCTGGATGGGTGGGAAAATTCTCATTCTGGGTGATGACCCCGTTTAAGAGGTTACTCTGTGTGCTGGAAAATGAGACACTCCATGGGAAATTTGGTGTGGGTTGATTAAACAGTTTCTCTGCTGTCTTAAAAGGGTTAAACCCTTGCTTGAGTACTTGAAACTTTATTTTGTCGTTACATGTCAAAAGTATTGACAGATACCCAACTTCCCTTGATATGCAACAAATCTCTTTAGATTCAATAAACTGCTTTCAGTCTGCTGGTTTTCCTCTGTTGTGAGTTGTGTGGCTTTATGGGGCACCATAACAACAAAAAGCACCAGCAAAGACTTTTGCAGTTCACAGGAAGTCTGATATAAACCCTGCTGTATTTGTAGGCTTTCTATATAAAGTGCAACATCCACTAAAATAAAAATAAATGGATGCTTGCTATGAGTGCACTGAAGTGGAGGGGGAGAAGGGAAAAGGACATTTTTTTCCACTGAAATTGCAGCAATAATTTAGGGGATAGAGAGAATTGTTCAAGGTTTTTTGAGCTGGCGTCTTCATTTTAATGGCTAAGGGCAGTCTGGTGTTTCTTATTCATTTTTTTTTTCGGTGTATTTGAGGGTGATGCTAGAACATCCTAAGAGAACATCCTCTTGTTTCATGCTGGGTTCTCTGGGGAAGTAAAAATGGGAGAGGGAGGGTGAAATTCCTGACCCAGAGTCCATCCTGGGTGGAGCCAGGGCCAGGCTCTTGCAGTGCCCAAGGTGATCCTTGGAAGGGCTTTTAATAAATCCCTGCTTTATTCCTTTAACTCTGGCCAGCCCCTGCTCCAGGAGCCTCTCCAGGCATCAATCTAACAAAACCTGTGTCAATCCAAGCCTTGACCTCCTTGTGCAGTCAGTACTCCTCCTTTCCATGGGCAAATAACCATGGGAGGGGATGTAAAATCCAGGCCAGGGAAGGGCAGGTTTGTTGGTTTTTCACAGGACCCTCACACAGAAGAAGGACTTTCTCCTTCTGCCTTTTCCTGGCTCTGAGAAAGCTCAGCACTGGCAGGGCCCATTAATTTTTAATTTAGTCCTCTCTATGCTGCACTGCTATTGTGGTTTATGAGGATATTATGCTGGAACAGAGGCCTGTAAAACAGGATTTTAAAGTTTGGGAAAGGAATGGTTGTCATACATAATATGCACGCTGTAGTAGAAATGAGTGGGTATTTATAGCACAGCTAATATTAATTATTTTTATTGTGATGTCAGCCCTGCAGGTCAACTGAAGAATAAGTTGCTGTAGAAGCCAGAAATCTCCTGGCATTAAATTATATTAATATGAAATGTTGAAAAGTGGTTAATTTGTACCGCTGGTTTTGTTTAAAATGTTTTCCTGTATAAAGCCATATCTCCAGTGTGATAGATTATTGTTAGGAGGGATATAATTCAGTCCCATTACAGGAGAAGCCCATGTGCTTTATGAAACCCCGAGCTGGGAGTCCTGCTCTGCCTAAAATAAAGAGCTACAGCAAAATAACACTTTTTTTAATGGCAAATTGCCATTTTTAATTGCTAACCACATCTCTCTGTGGCTCGTGCTTTGTCAAGGTTATTGGCAATATGAAAATCTTCCTGTTTCCTCCAAACTTTCACAAATTCCTCCAAGGGGTGATTGATTCCCCCTGCTTCATGGAAAACCCCCTGTGAGGGGAAGCTGCCAGGAAAACTCTGGCTGTGGTTCTGTGAAGCTCTGGGAGGAAAGTTTGGGAGGATCAGGGGAAAAACCCTGCAGTGCTGCTCTGTACCCATCTGTGCTGGGTCCCTGCAGGATGTGTGAGATGGGGGCTTCTGATGTTTAAAAGGGAGAAATTGCTTCCCTTAAAATCTCCTCCTGAGCTGATAATTTCCTGAAAGCTCAAATCCTGGCATTTCCCTGCAATGGACTCCTCTGCCCTGTAGATGCCTCCTCTACTCCTCACCAGAGCTGTGTCCCAGCTGATTGTGTGGAAATAGAGACTCAATTGATCTTTAAATAATCAGGGAATGATTTGGCTTTGATCTGCTCAAGGGGAGAGTTAATGGATGAATGTTTTCAAAATACCTGCGCTCTGTGTGCCTCAAAACTCCCAAGGTGGAAGTCTCACAGCTTTGGGGCCAGGTGAGGAACAGCTCAAGGTGAGGAGCAGCTCAAGGTGAGGAAGAGCTCAAGGTGAGGAACAGCTCAAGGTGAGGAACAGCTCAAGGTGAGGAACAGCTCAAGGTGAGGAAGAGCTCAAGGTGAGGAGCAGCTCAAGGTGAGGAGCAGCTCAAGGTGAGGAGCAGCTCCTGCTGTGACCTTGTCTGGAGATCCTCAGGTTGGATCACACTGAGGGCAAGGCTGGGGTTGTTCTCTCTGCCCCAGCATGTGAGAACACTCAAGTGTGGAAATAAAGAGCACCAGAAACACTTTGGATCTGGCTTGTTTGTTTGTGGGCACGATGAAGAAGCAAGAACTTGAGGCAAGGCTCGGTCTGTGCTGTGCATTGCCTGGAGAGCTTCAGGCCAGCTGATTGCTCTTGCTCTTGAAGAGGTTTCTGCCAGAGAGGGCGACCGATTTGAGAGGCTCATGCAGCCTGAAAATTGCAGCATTTTAAATCCCTGAAGCCTTCCTCCCTGCAAAAACACAGAAAGATAATGAAAACTTGATGAAGCGCAGGAGGAAGTTCCTCGTCAGCACACTGCAGCGGTGGGGAATCGGATTTTCACAGCTCACTAACCCCTTAAGTGTTTCATAAATCCAAGAGATCTGCTCCAAGGATAAGGTGGCCCTGGTATCTGAGCAGACAGACTCTACCTGCTGTCATCTTTCTTAAAGCTGACCCTGCTCAGCAGGACCAATTACCCAGCTAACAAAGTGGAGACAAGTGTCTCCCCGCTGCCACCCTGTCCCCAGAGCTGGAGGCGTTGTGGTTGCCATGGCAATGTTGCTTGAGATCCTGATAACAGCACGGTTGAGATAAAGTAACCGAGAATAGGGGATGGAGGATTTCCTCCTGCTTTTTTGCATGGATTTTCCTGGTTATTCGTGTGCTGCTGCACTGGCAGGCTGAGGAATGGGCTGCTCCAAGCAGCTGTGGCCACTCTCTGTGGTAAATTGGCAAGTTGGAAGTGTGGTGGGTGCTGAGGACAAGTTGGTGAAGGAGTTTCTGTGCTGACCATGAATATCCACAGGAAAAGTCTCCTTTGTGCAGGGAAACCACATCCCAGGCTGCCCCAAAAATCACCTTGTTCTGTGTGGCAGGGTAAGAATTCCTGTCTCCACCCTCATTCCTTGAGGAATTCCTGCTGGCCATGGATTGTAGATCTGGGAAAATGAGGATTTCAAAGCTGAGACCCTTCCCAGGAGAGGACAGCTGATGGGACCAGGCCACTGATGTCCCAATCAGCTGCTGGTGGCAGGAGGTGCCTCAGAATTGATCTTGGGGATGAGCTGCTTGTCTCTCCACCCTTGAGAATCCCTCTGGAATGTGAACATTCATGCTTTATTTTTAGGAGAACTCTCCTGTTTCCAGTTTCGAGTTCTTGAACTTAAAACTCTTGAAAAAGGCTTTGGCTTTTGAAAGCTCGGAGATGCTTTTCAGTGTTTGAAAAATATTGATCAAAAAGGGCAACTCTAAAGTTTTCCCCTTGTTTTTACAGCCTGGCTGTCTACACAGAATTATGAAAAGTCTGAATTTATCTTCTGACAGGTTGCCTTGAGTCTTTGAACAATCCAGCAAAATTTGAGACAAGTGGAGCCAGCTTTGATGCAGGAGATCCAGGACTGGCAGTCAGCCTGATTTATTGATATTATTGTTTAGGGAGCTTAGGAAAATTGTGTCTGACCTTCTTACCTTGATTTTCAATGTTAAAAATACTGACTGACCTTGATTCATTTAAATCTGGTTAACATTCCTCAAGCTGGGGAGGATTTAAAATTCCATGTCCTGATGTTGCAGGTAACCAGATTGTCCCAAACTAAATTATTTTCTCTGCACAGAACAGGTGTATTTTGTACAGTTTTATTCTTTTTTTGCCCTGTCAGAGCAGTGATTTATGACCATCCCTGTTCAAGTTTGGCTTTCCTAAGGCTCAGCTCTTACAGCTGCAGTTGTGGGTCAGAACAATCCAACCTGGCCCAAATAATTGCTGATTAAACTGGCCAAGCTCGGGCTCAATCCTAAAACCAGGCTCTGGTTCTGTAGAACTGAGTTCCAAGTGGGTTTTTTTAACAAATCCTGTAAGAAATAAAGCATCTGTGCCCTTTGGGGATGTGAGATGTGTGAGCACACAGGCCTGGAGTGGCAGCAGCAAGGCATTGATTTGCATACAGAAGGCAAATCCTTTACACAGTGCAGATAATGCACATTGTAAAACAGTTACAATAACATTCACTGCAGCCATGAAAACAATTTTACAGCAGATTAAACACACTTAGAGAAAGGGGAAAGATGAGTGAGAAGGCAATGCTGACACTAAATTAGACTTGAGTCAGCAGCAGCGAGAGAACAGAGGAGAAAATGAGAAAATGTTCCAACTGTCCTGTTTTTTTTCCCCCCAGGCCAAGTCCATTCTGTGCTCACCTATTTTGTTGGATTGGGAAGCTTTGGTGCTCTCTGAGATCGTGGTAATCAGTGGAAAATTCTGGAAGTGAGGAGAGCATTGCCTGGAATAGTGCAGAGAGGGCAAGGCAGTGACACTGCTCTGGACAAAGGTTTTTAGTGGGTTTGGTCTTCCTTCTCTGTCAGGTGAAAAACCTGGGAGTGCTTGAGAGCATTGGAGCCAGGTTTGAGAGGAATGATGGATTTGTCTTTACAAACAAACCCTGGGTCTGCTGGTGAATAAAACCAGCACTGAGAAATAGAAGAAACAATGGGATGGATTCTGCTGATTGATGAATGGAAAAATGATAGTTTTCTTTACAAACAAACTGTAGGTTTGCTGGTAAATAAAATTGGGTATTGAGAGATGAAAGAAACAATGGGGAAAAGCCATAAATTCCATAAGAATTAAAAATTAAGAGAAGTTTATACATTAGAGGGGAATCTTAGGTATCAGGCACTCTGGGAATTCTGTGCCTCTCAAGTAGCTCAGGCAGTGGGGAAAGAGAGAGGGAAATTGGGATAAAAAGGAGGCTGCATCCTCCAAAAATGGGAGAGACCCCAGGGGAATGTCCCATGGCCTCTCCCTTTATTTAAATAAAGTTACAGGACTCCTCTGTCTCCTTTTTGGACATAAACCTCTGGTGTTTGTGGATGAATTTTTCCTGACATGTTCCAGTGGATCACAGAGCCAGCTCCCAGCTCTGTGTGATTTCAGGTGCATTTTCAAGGGTGTGTTTCCCCTGCACGGTTTGGGATGTCTTCCAGCTGAATTGTTTGTGTGAAGGCACAGAAGCTCAGGAAAATGCTGCCTTTTGCTCCACACAAGGTCTTGCAAAAATGAGTTTTGTGCCACTCTAAACCTATAGGGGGCCTGTAAACCACAAATGTGGATTTCTGGATGATCCTTTAAATGCTGTTTTTTACCTCCAGGCTCTGGATCACACAGGCAGAGGAGCCAGGAGGTGCTGGAGGCCTGGCACTGCTGAAGGTTCAGATGAAATGTGGGAGGTCAAACACATTTGCTGCAGCTGCTTGGCTGTGTCTATAGAATTTTCATTAATAAGCCGTTGCTTCTTGACTTTACATGTGTGTGTGATGGTTGATTATGCAGGATTATCTTCCCAGCACACAGACACCTGCTAAAGAGGGAGTAATCTTGTTAGGAGCCAAATCTCATCTGATCGTTAAACACGGTGTGCTTACAACCCACTTGTCAGCTCTGCTTAATTCAGCATGCAGGGCTCTGTCACAGCAGCTATTGATCCATCGGGATTGCTTGCAATCTTTGGAGATGATGATCTCGGTGTCTGACAAGCTGCTGGGCCCTTTCAGGAGTCATAAATGCCCCAGGCTGTGGTGGCTATGGGGCTGTGTGAGGTGTCCTGGCTCCTGTGAGGCTGCTCCTCCTGCTCAGGGGGTTTGGGATAACCCTGCTGCCTTCAGGCGTGGTGTGGGTGACAGTGGACACGGGGGTTCTTTGCTGGTTTGTGTCCCACAGACCTTTGGAGGACATCAGTGGCCTTTGTGGTTCTGTGGGATGAAGGTCTGGGTGTTGGTACAGGAAATTTGTGTCTGCTGGTTGTGAAACATCTGTCCCAAATGATGTGTTCTGTTTGGAGCTGGGCTGAAGGGGTGTGGGTGATTCCTCAGAGGCTCCTGGAGCAGGGGCTGGCCAGAGTTAAAGGAATAAAGCAGGGATTTATTAAAAGCCCTTCCAAGGATCACCTTGGGCACTGCAAGAGCCCGGCCCTGGCTCCACCCAAGATGGGCCCCGGCTCAGGAGTTTCACACTTGGATCAGTTCTGCTCCATTTCCATCTCGGGGTGAATTGTGCAATTGCAGCTGCAGGTGATGCAGTCCCATCCTCCCAGATTGCTCTCCTCAATTCCCTGCTGCTTGTGCTTTTTGGGGCTGGAGCTGCAGCGCTGCCCTTGCTTGTGGGACTGGGGAAGGATTGTTGTGTGTGATGGCAATGACCATTTCTTATCAAGCAGCCAGCTCAGGTGAGTCAGAAACTCTTCTGAAAAGGGTGATTGGGCACTGGAATCATCTGCCCAGGGAGGTGGTGGAGTCACCATCCCTGGAGGTGTTGAAAACACGCCTGGATGTGGCACTCAGTGCCAGGGTTTGGTTGATGAGGTGTCAGCTCCGAGGTTGGACTCGATGATCTTTTCCAGCCTAGCTCATTCTGTGTGATTCTGTGATTTCTCTCATAGCCCTCTACCAGTGTTTCCAGTCAGCTCCATTCACTGATTAAGTTGATTCTTCTGGTCTCTGCAAATTTTCCCTTTTTTTGGTTAAAACTGAATCATTTCTGTAACTTTTCTACCTTTAATGCTTGCCCAGAAACTGCTGCCCCTGTTGCTCCAGGACGCTGCTCAGTGAAAGGAATGCCTGGAAGGTTTGGGTGTATAAACACTGCTGAAAATTCCTAAAGGAGGGCAGGAAAACAAATTTTCCTCCCAAGGAGGGAAAATACCTGTAGAAAACCTTCTTGTAGAAATTTTCTTGTGATTTGAGCGGATGCCAAAGGCCAGAGTGTTCTCTGAGACACTGAAGTGGCTCCCTGGGGACGTGGAAGGATGCACTCCCCGTTGTCCCCACTCTTGTGCCTGTCTTGATATTGCCATGAGTTTATTCTGATGGAAGCTTGCAGAAGTTCTGCCTCCTGAAGGATGAGAGCAGGTTAAATGAAAGTCAAGAAGTTGATTCTATCAAGATCATCTGGGATTTCCCATCCTGGCAGATTCATTACTTCCAGAAATGATAACTGATTGTATCTGAAGAGGTGAAGGGAAGAGTGATTTAAATCGTGTCCATTACCTGTCAGCAAATAATTCTGTGTGCAGCTGTGAGGAGTGAAAGGAGAGCATCTGACACTGTTGTAGCCTCTCCTATTTGACTCTTCAATCAGCACCACTATTTGTGCTATTCTTTTTTCCTTTTTTACACATCTACACCCCATGGAAATTTCAATTATCACGACAGGAGGGAGAGGAACCTGTGGAATGTGTACAGTGAGTGCTCCTGGATAAGAGAGACAAGTGGAACAATTTGTTACACATTAAATCTCTCAGTTACTGAAAGACCTGGCCTGATGCAATATTCTGATTTGCTAATCACATTTCTACATGGCAAACAGCTTTCTGGAGCGTTGTTTGCTCTCTATCTCAAAGCAAATATGTATTTTTGATTTGAGAATAATTCCAGGTTTGAGTAACTTCTGCTTCCCCGTTAACAAAAGTCATTGCTGTTAATTAGTCATGGGCAGAGATGAAATATTTATTTGAGGGGATGTTTGTTTTTATTTCACTTCTCACTGTGTCCTGACGTGGATGTTTAGGGCTGGGGCTGGAGGAGCAGCGTAGTTCTTGTAATCTGTGACCAGAGCAGACAAAGGCTGGCTGAAGGAGCCACCAAACCCCGTGGAATTCCCAGTGGAATGTGTTTGTCAGGCTGCCCAGCAGTGCTGGAATGGCCCTGGCTCTGTAAGGAAATTCAGTGCCTGCAATGAGCTGTTCAGCTGGGGAGTGCCCGTGCAGTTACAGCAGAGGCCGCTTGACTTCACTGCAGTTTATTTCCTTTTTCCATGTGCTCTCCTCGTCCCCTTCCAGCCTTGTTGGTTCTCCACATTTTAGGAGTTTAATTGGATTGGGATTAGATTTTTAATTTTCACCTGTTACATGTGCACACAGCTCCAGGTGGTGAAAGCATGTCCTGGCCTGAGTGGAGTCCCCAGGAGCTCAGATTCCATCCTGAGAGCTGCCTGTTATCCTGAAAATTCCATCCTGAGAGCTGCCTGTTATCCTGAAAATTCCATCCTGAAAATTCCATCCTGAAACCTGTCTGTTATCCTGAAAATTCCATCCTGAAAATTCCATCCTGAAACCTGTCTGTTATCCTGAAAATTCCATCCTGAAAATTCCATCCTGAAAATTCCATCCTGAGACCTGTCTATTATCCTGAGAATGCCAAACTGAACTGGGTTTGCCATCCTGA
>NC_031792.1:3377210-3397045 GCF_001522545.3 Parus major | reverse complement strand
CCATCCCTAAAACTCCATCCTGAGCCTGCCTGCCATCCTGCAGGACTGCTGGAACCTGCCTTGGAGCTGATAAATCCCATTTCTCCATCTGTTCCAGCTCCTGTGTGTGAAACCTGCCTGCCTGCTCCCTCCCAAGTTAAATCCCTGTGGTGGTGCTGTGAGGCTCATTAAGAAGTAGGGCTTGGAATATATTCCAAGACTTTTATGGGAATGGCTCTCAGCAGTGTGGAGAGGTCGTATTTTGCTTGATTTCCTTGTGAAATAAAATGCAGAGTAGCTTGTGCTCGCTATTTTGGGGGTGTAAAACTTGTTTACAATGTGTGAAGTTTATATGTAGTTTACTTTTAAGGTTTTTTGGGCTGAAAATTAATAGAGAAATAGCTTTAAATTCTAGGTAGTGGAGTAAAACCAGTGTTAAATTTTTGGAGAGGGACAGTTTTTTGCAGAGGGCTGTATTTTCTGCCAGCCTAAAATGCCCAGAATTTGGGGTAGAGACTCTCTCAGTGCAGTTGAGCAGAATTTTTGACTTCAATCACAGCAGTCTCCTATAAAATGAATCCCCTGGCAAACCAGAACTTCCACTGGATTTAAATACCTGGAAGCTGTTTAATTAAATGGGATTTCTGGGAATAGAGGTGAAGGTGAAATTGGAGATCCATGTGAAGGGTGATGGATTTGTAAAACCTACAAAGCAGAAATACTGACAGCACCAGGTAGGACAAGGTTCTGCTGCTGTGGTTTTTAGGAGAATTTGCCTCATTTCTTGTGGGTTTCTGATCCTTTCTGATGTCCTGAAGGATAATTAAGTGCAAAGGTGTTGAGATGCCAAATATGACAAAATTGAGGCTGGAATTTTGGATTAAGGGGTACAGAAGAAGGCAGTTTATGCATGGAAAAGTTAAAAATCATCATCATCTGGGCACATATGGCTGGAAAACATCTTTCCCTTCAATACAGCTTTGTGGTAGTGAGAGAACCTGAGAGCTTTAGCAGGGCTGAGGGGGATTTATTTAAGTGCAGTTTTATTTTCAGATTCTTTTGGCTGTTTTGACACCTCCTGGCAATTTTCCTAAGTGTTTAAACTGCACATTACAGTGAGGAATGTTTTTAAGCAGCTCCACATTGAAATTGGGTGAGGCTTATTTACTGTTTGACTCCTGCCTCTGACAGCATTTATTTCTCCCAACGATTTCTGCTAAATGAGTTATTTTTCAGTCGGATTGAGCAGGTTCCCACACTTGTATCTCCTTTTCCATTTGCATTTCCTTTCTTTCCTGGCAGTGCCAATCACAGAGCTCCCTGGGTAAATGAGGATTTCAGGAGCCAAATGTTGCCTGACGTGGTTTGTGCAGCAAAGAAAAAGCAAAAGGGGCTGAGGAGAACCTCGAAGCTTTGAGCTCTTGACTGACACAGGCAGCTGGATGAGAACAACAACTTTATTTCATTTTATTCCTTGTTTTCCAACAAGAATCTATTGATGAAGCAGAGGAGAGAGACACAAAACCCAAATAATGGCATTTCTACAGAGAGGTTTTGTGTTGCCTGGATTAAGGGCTCTGAAGGGCTTTGGGATCCTCATTTCCCACATCCATTTCCCATTTTCCATGAGAAAAATGGAGTGGGCAGAATGCTCAGACTTCATCTGACGGGCAGGATTTAATGGCCAAGGAGAGATGGAAGTTATTTCAGAATGGAGCTCCTCTGGGACTTTATAAAACACCTGATTTGAGCTTGTTGTGCCCTAGATATGAACTGGGTGTGTTTATATCCTTGATTTAGATTTTTGCTGCTTTTGGAGCTCAGACCTTAATTCTTCACCAAGCATTCAAATAGGAGGGTGATTAAAAAAGCACAGATAATCCACAGTGGCTTTTCTTTTGCCTGCCAGCACTCAGGTATTTCTCTTGTGAGGAAGAGAAGGAAGATACTGGTGCTGAAATTAAGAATCTTCAATTCCTGGGCATTATTTTTGGTCTCTTTCTCCCTTGGCTTCGGCTGTTGGACAAGAAATCACTTTGGTTCTTTAGGTTTTGTGTCTGTCTCTTGTTTACATGAATTTTTATTGGTTTTTTTTGTGGTGAGTTTGTGTTTCTGCCACAGAATTTCTGTAATTCACATCCCACTCTGCTGATGAATCTACACTTGTAGAATTTGTCTTTGCCAAAAGGAATATGTCTTGATTTATATTTGTGCCTGTTCAATTGAAATACAGCTGAAAAAACCAGAGGAATTTGGGGCTGTTTCATCATTTGTGCTTCAGCTTCTGCCTCTTTAAGCCTGCTGTGCTTAGCAGAAGAATATTCCAAGTTTTGACCTAGGAAAATTCCGTGGGTAATTGGAAGTTTGCTTCCAAACAATCAATAACAAATGTCATAAAGCACCAATCTATTCAGGAAATTAATTGGAGATGCTCAGGAGGAATTAATAATGAATGTTCAAGTGATAGTTCCTTTTTAACCTTGCAACATTATCAAGACAAAGTAAACATCAGAGGAATTATAGTAAAGCAGACAAACTGTGGGGGAAATTAAGTATGCAAATGAGAGAACTGCATAAATCTCCATGTTATTAATTGGGGGAGAGTTCCTGAAATTATCATCTGGGCTGAATATTAAGTGTCATAAATAAAAATGAAATGCAGAGGTGCTCGGTGGGGGGAATTGGGAGGAAGCATTGCAGGAATCCCTGGAAGGATTGCAGCTTTTCCCGGTGCTGGATGATGAACACGATGGCTGTGATGCTTTAAATGGATCCTGTTTCCTGCCTGTGCAGAAAAAGGAATGATCAAAGCCTGGAATAAGGAACTTTTCATTAGAAACTTCTCTAATTGCACAGCCATTGTGCTTTACCTCCCACAGCCCCGGGCTTTTCTTGAGGAATTTTAGCTCAGAAGAAAAGCAGGTAATTCACATTCCTGCTGCCTTCTGAAAATGGCTTCAGGACGTGCTCTAAAGGTTCCTCCTGCTGAAATTTCAGAAGTGTTTCAGGTGCCTAAAGCACTTGGACAAAATTCTCTGAATAAGAAAACATCCATTGAACCATCTCCCTGTTTGAGATCATGTGGAGTGCACATTTTACTGAGGATTTCCACTTAAAGGATGATTTGCACACTAAAGAAAGGTCTGGAGAATGTTTGAACTGATCCTGGTAAAGCAGTTTAGAGCTGTTATTTCTACTATTTACAGCTTTGTCTCCTCTGGTAGAATCCAGATGCCTTAAACACACGTTGTATCTTCAAATATGCAACTGCTGTCTTCCCAGATGCCATTAGGTTCCCTGGAATATGTGGGAACACTGTTTAATAACTGGTAAAACTCCTGAGATTGAGAGTTTGGCTGCATGGCTCCAAAATGAGCGGTAAAATTGCTGTCAGCTGTTACTGCAGTGAAGGTTTTGGGATCTTAGCCCTAAAAAGCCACCAGTGGCAGCTCAGGAGCTGCTTCTGAATCTCCTCTCCATAAATCTCTCCCCTTTCTCCCTCTTTAAGGCACAAAAGTGTTTGCTGAAATGCCCATTATTTCATTCGGTGATGAAGCTGCATTATTCATGAGGCACCACATCCCAATTTATCACTTCCAAACAACGTCCTGCAGATCTCTTTGTGAGGTGTCCAGTAATGCCCCTCGGGATTATTTCCAGCTGCTAAAAGCCTGAAATTGCTCCTACCTTAACTGATGGGTGCTGCAGTGAGGTGAGGGTTTAGTCTTAGCTCTGAAAATTCAACAGGAGGGCTCTGTGCTTACAAATCAGAGCGAGGAGGCGAGTGGAGATTTTCAGGACTGCTCTGAACTTGTATTTGCCTTGAAATAAGAAGTTGTTTTCAGCTTGAATATCACCCTGCCTGATGTCTGTGATGCCTCACAACTGCTATTAAATCTCTGCACAATATGCCTTTTGTTTCTCTTTTCCAATTAAGATTGAGGCATCGCTTTCATCCTTCCCAAGCAGTTATTGAGGAGCTGAACCTGCCAAATGTATGGCTCAAACTGTTTGGGGACATCTTTCTGGCTTTATGCATTTCCCTGGGACAAAAAACTGCTTTTGTGAGGAGTATTATAATTGATTAAACAGGAAATTAATGTGGGGAGCTGCCATCATTGTAAGTGGGAAAAGATTAAATTTCTTCTGTCTCACTTTTCATTATGAGCTTGAAAAATGAGGGCGTTGAGATCCTGAGGGAAGTGAGAGCAGAGAGGGTGGGGATGGAGATGGGAGGGACTCCAGGAGGGATCCTCTGCTCAGCTCTGCTCAAATATCAACCTGTCCCCCCCTCCCATCCTTTTTCAGTGCTGGAAAACTTCCCTTGGACACAGCCCCTCATTTTCTATCTCTGCAGGGAGGAAAAAGGGAAACAGCTCAGCAGGTTATTGGCTAAACCTCACCTGATGTTTTGTGTTTAAAAATTGTGTCACAACATTGGTTTGTTTCTGCTTTGATGTGAATAGTTCAGAGTGGATATTCTGTTTATTTCTTCATTTGCCAAGTGTTAAAGAAAATTTCCATGGGTAAGAACATCTCCAAGTGACCTTGAAATGTAGGAAATAAATTCATTGCTGCCTTTGTCCAGCAGAAATGATGATCAACAAATTAGGAGTCAGTAGTGTGATCTCCTAGGAGGGAGATGGGATTCCTGTAAAGTCCTTCTCCAGGCAGGAAAAAAAAGAAACTTAAATTTTCCAGTTGTGGCAGCTCAGTAGGAAAATGAGAGCAAAGTGATGGTGGCTGGAAGGAGCAAGGGGAAAAGGGGAAAGACAGTGCTGTAAAGAGGAAGGAGCTGAATGAAGATAAATGAAGATAAATGAGGAGTGGAGACAAAAAAAAAACCCAACAAGTGTGGGGGAAATTTATAAATTGGAATTGGAGTGGAACAAGGGAACTAATCTTAGCTGGGGGTTAAACACTGCCCCAGCGCTGAGAGGTACAAAATTAAACACACATCCTTCACTTTATAAGAATCCCCATGTTTAGTTCACCTGGTAAAAGAGATGAATTGCTCTAAAAGGTGCCTGCTTCTGTTTTTCTAAGGGAAAAACCCAGTTTAAAATGGAAAGAAAGCAGATCAGTGAGAAGCAGCTCCTCAGTTCACACTGCCCAGCAAACCTGAAATGCTGAAAAATGAAATCAAAAATCCTTTTTGCAGCAAAACCTTTCACCTCCAGCAGTCAGGGAGCTGCCACCCATCCCTGTGTGTTTTGTTTAGGAGGGGAAGAACTGCCTGCAATCCTTGGGGCAGGGGATGTGCAGTGACAGCAGGGGACAAGGGGCTCTGTGCTGTGACACTGCTCAGCACGAGCCTCTCCAGCTCACCAAATAACCCAACAAGGGGAGAACCTGCTGCAGAATTCATCTCTACCTGGAAAACAATTTCATGCTAGGCTAAACAGGGATTAAAAAAAACAACAAACACCTCCCTGGATTGTTTCACAAGCCAAGCCTTGGGTTTGGAAAGGAATAAAACTGTTATCTGCAGGTGGGATTACAAATCTGTCCTGTGAACAAGGGCTGGCCTGAGCCAAGTGAAGATCTACAGGACACTTAGCTACTTTAAATTATAAATTATAGATTATAAATTTATTAAGCAGTATTTTTTTGGGGACATCTGCAACCTGAGTGTGTTGGGAAGGAGGGATAATGGGAGAGCATCCAGAGAATGGGAGGATTTGTCAAAATTTGTCTAATCCAGAGTCCAGATGTTTAAAACCAAGTTCATTTATCCTGCAGAGTGTTTGGACCTGGGGCTGGATGGTTTTCTTTGTAGTTTGCACTGACCTGAAGGAGCACATGGACAAGGATCTGAAATGCAGCATTTGTGGGATTAAATGTTCATTGGGAGTGGCCACTTTAGGGCTATTCCCAGGTTTGCTGGATGGGAATAACCAACAATCCACACAAATTTACTGACTGGATGGGAATAACCAACAATCCACACAAATTTACTGACTGGATGGGAATAACCAACAATCCCCACAAATTTACTGACTGGATGGGAATAACCAACAATCCATCCAAATTTACTGGCTGGATGGGGATAACTTTTCCTGAAGGATTTAATGGAGAAATATCTGCTTGAATCTCAGGTTCTGTGGTGAACCAGCAGCTTGAACTGGGTGCTTGCAGAAAATGTTCTGTTCAGGTGGAGCAGGAGCCTCTTGAATTTGGGAATTCTGGACCTCTGGTCCCTGCTGTGCTTTAAATTCATTTTGGCCTTAGGCAAGACACTAAAAGGAGAGTCTGGAAAAGCTTTTAACGCTGCACCCTAAGGCACTGCCACTTCTGGAAGGTACCTGGGCATCCAGTGGAGCAGAAACCCCTCAATTCCAGGGTGCTTTTCTCTGTTTAGGCCAATTCCAGTCAAACCAGTAGGGAACTTGTGTAATCACACAGGATGCTGAAGGGCTGGGGGTGTACCTTGGTTAGCACAGAATTGAACCTCCCCAAAAGCTTTTCCTTCATGGATTTGCATCGAATATTCCACAGTAAAACACATTTGGTGCCCTGACTCAGGAGGATTTTCCTGTGGGTGACAGGAGGGAGTTTGTAAATAAATGTAACAGCTCTGAGAATCTGCTGAAAAGCTGTGCCCTGCCCTCTGATCTTGATATTTCCTTCTGATAAAACAAAACAAAACAAACAAAAGAGTAAGAAATGTTCAGTGAGAAGCAGCAGAGTTCAAAGACTAAGGTTTTTTTTGTCATGTTTCACTTGGCAGAATTTTCCAGAGCCACTTCCTCCATTAGAAGTGCTGCCACTCAGAGATGTGTCCCCTGTTTAAATTTCTTCCTCTTTTTTCTTTTTTTTTTTTAAAAATCCTGTAAAGTGGATCTTTGAGGAAAAAAAATAAAACCTAAATGAACTTTCAGGCAAAGCTTAAATGAACTTTTTAGTGCTGCTTGCTGAGTGACAGTGACTCACCAGCACAGAAAAAACCCCATTATATAGAGCATGGCCTTTGTTCCAAGGAATAGGAGATTTTAACAATAACTTTAGAGAGTTCTCTACAGTGGGGGAAGAAGTTTCATCTCTTCAGTTCCCTGGATGCAGCCTTGGTGCCTGTGCTAAAATTCCCCCTGGAAATAGGGGTGAGCTCCAGAAACTCGGCTGACAGAAGATATTGCAGTAGAAAAAGGGATCTGAAAGATGCTTGGAAGAATGGAGTCAGGTTTTCAAGTGCTTTTTTCATAATTGCTAAAGCTTCCTGACACTCTTGGAGCAGGTAAAAGTGAGATAAAGAGGCTGTTCAAGTGTTTAAGCTTGGAAATGAGAAATAATGATTTTTGAGCACGCTGTGGAGAATAAATCAGGAATGGGGATTTAACACTTTTTTTTTCTCTGCTCTTATCAATTCTAGTGGATGCAAGGCACCTCTGATTCAAGCTGTACTTGTACAGTGCTGGCTCTATAAAACTTCCAGGGATAAGTAAACATCCAAGAAGCTTTGCTCAGGGCTGCAAAATGAGTCCAACCCCTGAATTTGGGATCATATTGGCTTATAAAAACAATGTTTCCTGACAGGAATTCAGTTCTAATAAATGACCTTTAGTTGCAGTTAGATATTGTGAGAATATTAAATATTCGCACAATGAAAATATTAGATATGAAATATTAATATAAGGGATAATATGTTCATATAAATATGAAAATATTAAATATTTTCAGCTTTTAAATGAATTGCTGATGGGGTGCAGCTGGCCTGAAGTTTTTCCTCCTGGATGGACACGTTGGTTTCATTGTCAGAGCTGCTCAGAGCTTTCATCTGGATCTGAGCATTTCCACAGGAGACATCTCTAACATCTCTTTTGTCAGGACTTTGGGATGAAGAAGGGAGAGATCATTAAATGCCTGTGATGGGTTATGTGAGCTCCCTCCAATGTAACACTTGCAGCTTTTGATAAATTACCAGCCTGATGTTTTGAAAGCCTTTTTTTTTTTTTTCCTCTTGTCCAGAACTCCTTTCAATCATTTCATATTCTATTGCTGGCACTCACTTCAGCCTTTTCCTCTTTCTAAACTCTGGCTCTTCAGCTGCCAGCTTGGCCTTGGAGACTTCTGCCACAGACCAATTTCCCTGCTAAAATCTTCTGCAAGGTCTTGGCACGGCTTAAAAAGAGTTACTTCTGCTGCTGCTGGCTGACAGAATTGATCCTGGCTTTGAGAGGATGTACAAGGCTTTCAACTTTCCTGTCCCCTGCAAGAAGAGGCTTTTTTGAAGGGGAACACTCAAAGCAAAATTTAAATCTGCAGAGGTTATGCTGATGCCTTTGTTTTGTTACCTACTCCTGTGATTTTATTAATTAAGGAATGAGGCAAATAAATAATGTCAGTGGCGGGGGGCACTTTGAAATTAAAGCGCAATTTTGTTGGAGTCAGCAGCTCCCTCTGCTTTTCTGCTGTGGCAGCAGTTTGGTTTGCCAATAAAATGCAGAGCAGGGTCCCTCCAAAGCAGATCTGGTGCTGGTTGGAGCCTTTAAACCCCAAACTTCAAACTAAAAAGTGATATTTCTGCTCTGTGCTGATTTGTCAGTGTGTGGAAAGGGTTGGGTTAGCTGGACTCCAGTTCTTGGGTGTTGTGAGGATTTTTTTTGTGTTTTAAGGTTGGACTCGATGCTCTGGGAGGTCTTTTCTAACCTGGAGGATTCTGTGGTTAAATCCAAGGTGCAGCATCAAAGCTGCACATTCCTACTGGTATTTCCAGAGTTCAGACCCTCCTGGGGATGTGTTTCAGCTTTAGCAGAGGAAAATCCACAATTCTGGGAGGCTGCAGAGAGGAAGGGTCAGTCTGCTCCTGCCCAGCTCACAGAAGGATTTTCTGCTCCCCCTGCTCAGAGCCAAGTGGGATAAATGCTCTGGGATCAGGAACAGCACTTGAAGTGTTTAATGAAGTTCGATTTGCAGTGGGGCAGGAGACAGAATTGATCCATCAACAGGTGTGGAGCAAACCGAGGCAGTCTGGCCTGTCTGAGAGGGATTAATGAGTGTTTTTAGGGATTAATGAGTGTTTTTAGGGATTAATGAGTGCTTTTAGGGATTAACAAGTGCTTTGAGCAGCATTTGTCACCGGAGCTGGGAACACCTGGGGCTCCCACAGCCCCCCTCTGTCTGTCTGTGCTAAATTCCATTTGTTGTGTGTTCCACCACTCCCTGTCACAGCTGAGTTTCATGGAAATACACCTGATACAGGTTATATCAGTGCTGTGTCGAATCCTAGCCCTGTGGAAATCCAGGGATGTTTTGCTGTTGGATTCTCTGGATCTACAATTCCCCCCTTGTTTTATTTCTTTCCCTCCTGCTGCCTTTCACTCCCCATTTCCATCAGCTTTCCATGCTGCTGGAGACGTCTGGGAAAGCTCTGCTTCATCTAAATTTTCCTAAAGCTCTGATTTTCTGTGTTAGACCAATTAATTTTTCCTCTACGTTGTTTATTGCCTTTGTAAATTCAGTATTTAACCGTGCAAGCTTAGTAAGGATGGAGTTTGACATGGATAATAAAGCTCTGCTATGATTTTACACTGCTGCAGTTTATTCCAGAAGGGGAAAAACTTCCAGTTTCATCTTGGGAGTGACACCCTCAGGTCAAGGCTTTGAAACCAAATAATCTCTCAGGTCTTTTCCAACCCAAAACATCCAAAATATCCCTGAATTTTGTTTTTTCCCCCTATGTTAAATCTGCTATTTTTACCCTCTTTTCCCAACTTGCTCTAGGACTGCCCAGCAGGAAAGTGGCCTCTGTATCACTGCAGCACATCTCAGTAAACCTGGAGGCTTTTCCATTGCTAAGTGGAGTTATTTTGTGATATTTCCTCATTTTTTTTCTCCCCAGGTCATTGGGATGAACAGATGGGGAGCACTGGAGCTGCCCAAAATCCCACAGTGAATTCTCAATGTGTTTTATAGGTGTCACTACCTTGCAGAGTTATTTTTTTGGGAGGGGAGGTGTGTATTTACATAAATGACTGCAGGAAAGGTGCAGCCCTGACTTTGCAGCTTTAAAAGGGGAATTTTAATGTATTAATCCACAGAATTAATAATAAAAATAATAAATAAAAATTAAATGTAATAAAAAGAATGTAATAAAATAAGTAATAAAATAATAAATAATAAATAAAATAATAATTAATGAATAATAAAATAATAATTGATGAATAATTTAAAAATTTAATAAAAAGAAGGAAAGAAGGAGGAAAAGGGAGAGGGAAGCACAGGAGAGGAGGCCTCACCCATCACTGCCATCCCTGACTTTTTATCAAACCAAGGGGTGGCTTGAAATTTAAATGTCTTTTCTGCTGCTCTACAAGAAATTTGGATCCAAAATCACAGCTTTTTTTCCTTTTATTTCAAACCTCTGTGAGCTGTTGGTGCCACTGAAATTTCTATCTGTACAAATAAGTCACAGAATAATTCCCAATGTGATTTCCAGCTCCTGCTTTTCCCCCAGCTTTGAGCAGTCTCTGTCCTTTCCCCACTTCCCCTTTTCACCTCTGCACCCGCTGTGGGTGAAATGAGATGTGCAATTTGGGGCATTTGCATATTTTTCATTTAGGAAAGGGATATTTTATCAGGTTTGATGGCTGAGGAAAATTGCCTGTGTGGAAATAGAAACCAATTTCAGGATGAGTGATTGGAGCTCCCTGTGAGGTTCCAGGTCATTCCTGTTCCCTCCAGTGTGTTCACACACAAAATTCTTGCTCTGAGGAATTCCTGCCCTTGTAGTGCTGCTGATTCCACACCTGGGAGGTGCCACTGAGCTGAACAGAATGAACTTTTGGGGGTCAAATCGAGAAAAATGGTGAAATAACTCCAAATATTTCAGGTCTGACTGGTTCCTTTGGGATTGACCAAAGAGTTCAGGATAAGTCAGAGCTTTCCAGACACAGCCAGGGTGGCAGAGCAATACCAGGAGGAGAGATGAGCGTGTCAGTGCTGGAAGCTGAGCCATTTGTATCCCAGAGGGATGAATATGCTGATTTTTGGGCATCCTCCAACACCTGCATGGAGAAGAAGACATTCCTATTTATTTTCCTTGCTGGAGCCACACTCCCATCCCTGTGGGTTGATTTCTAATTCAATCCGTGTCCATTTGTTTGCTGACAGAAGAGGATGAAATCAGAGCAGCTTTTCTTTATAAGCAGGAGCAGATCTCAGCGTGGAGGGGTTTGGGGATGTGTGGGATGGATGATGATGCTGCTGCTGCTGTGTGGAAGCAAATCCCAAAATCCTGGAGTGAGTCCCAGGGTTTGGATTCTGTGCTTGAGGAGAAACAATCAGGGCAGATTTTCCTGCTGCTGGCTGCAGTGGGAATGGGAAGGTTCAAGATGGGTGTGGATGAAGCAGATCAGGACCTGCTCTGAGAGGTTTTGTGCTGGGAATTGGGAATTCTCAGGGGTGCTATCCCTGTGTGACAAGTCAGGGCCCCTCAGAGCTCCGGTGGCTGATCAGAGGAAGGACAAATCAGCATTTCACCCTTCAAATGAGACCACAATTAAACAGCTGACCCTTCCCCACGCTCCAGTTTGTGCCACAGGAGGGAATTTGACCTGTGAATTATCTCTGCATAGATCTGAGAATTCTGCAGTGCAATGGGAGGGAGTCTGACCCCTGAGCTACCTCTGCATAAATCTGAGTATTCCATGGTTAATTGGGGAAGAACTGGAAACCAGACAAGGTGAATCAAACCCTTCCTCTCATCTCCTCTGCCTCCTATTGCATCTTCCATCTTTTCTGAACTTTCTCAAGTACAAGGGACGAGCAGGTCGAAAATGAGAAGAAAATCAGAAGCACTTGGCCTGGTGCCTGCCTTTACACTGTGTTGATTAGGTTTTAATTGGCAATTCTTGCCTGTAATATAAGATAATTGCAGAGATTTTCAGGAGTAGTTGTACAATAGGAAGAAAAGACACATCTGAGTTCTGCTGGAGGAGTTTAATTGAAGTGCACCAGGTGCTGCTTTGCTGGGTGGGAAGAGAGGTGTGAGGCCTCTCTGTGGACGAGATGTGATGGTCAGAGCTTCTCCTCCCTCCTGCCTGGAAATGTTCACCATCTCCTGCAGGAAGGGACTTGGACAATTCAGGGATAATGAACAATTCACATTTTGGTCCCAGTTCTGAAGGTCTTTGCTGAGGAAGTGAAGTCAGGCAGCCCTGGAGTGAAATTCCCTGTGTGTGTGGCAGGGCTGCCCTTCCCAGCTTTTTGCTGCCACTGAAGGTGTCCTGAGCTCCCTTCCAGAAGTCACCAGACCAAGGGGAATGGCTTCAGACTGGAAGGGAGAAGGTTTAGATGGGATATTGGGAAGAAATTCCTCCCTGTGAGTGTGGTGAGGAGCTGGGATGGAATTCCCAGGGAAGCTGTGGCTGCCCCTGGATCCCTGGCAGTGCCCAGGATGGGGCTTGGAGCATCCTGGGACAGTGGGAGGTGTCTCTGCCCATGGAAGGGAGCAGAACTGATCTTTAATTTCCCTTCCAACCCAAACCATTCTGGGATTCCACAAAACTTCTTCCTCCCTAGTCCCCAGCACCATCGAAGGGTTACCTTGGAAAAGGAGAAATGAGTGGATAGTGAACATTCCAAAGGAGAATCCTGCTTTAAAATAAGAGTTCATCCAGGCCTTCAGCTTCCAGCAAAAACCTCAACCAGCTGGCAAACAGGGAATGCTGCACCTGGAACGGTGTTGAAGGAAAAGAAGACATTGGTGACCCTGCAGGGCCCTTTCCTCAGGGTGATTTTGGGCAGCCAGGCAGATCTGTGAGAGGGTGACCAGTGCACTCCCAGTTTTCCTTGTGGATGCTCCAAGGGTGCTCATTATCTCCCTTTTAAAGGAGTTTCCTGACATTCTGGCCTCAGCAGGGCTGCAGGGAGCTCCCCTGGGATGAGCTCTTTATCCATCTCCTCTTTCTGCAGCTCGGTTTCCATTTCATTTGGGCTGCCTTGGAAGCAATTACCTGGAAGGGGTTGGGTTACCCTGAGCCTCAACAAAGGCAGCACCAGGAGCTCAAGAAACATTTTAATCAGAAGCTCTGAGCTTCTCTTCTTTTTAGGAGCTGCTCACAAGCTCCCATGGCTCAAGCTTTGAGTTGGATGGTTTTGTTCTGGACCTTCCTCAGAGGTGAGCAGGTGACTTTTGTACAAATAAACTTAATTTTTGATTTGTTCTGCTGGATTTTTGGTCGGGTTTTTTTGTTTGGTTTTTTTATTTTTGTGTGTGTGTGGTTTTTTGTTTGTTTGGGTTTTCCTTGGTTTGGTTTTGTTGGTTTTTTTGTTTGTTTTGGGGTTTTTTGTTTATTTTGGGGGTTTTGTTTGTTTTTAATTGTTGCTGATGCTGTTTCCTTCTGTCAGCATTAAGGATGGCAGTTTTTATCTCATTTTGGTCATAAAATGTGGCTGCACAATCTTTTTAGGAATTCTTTCAGGAGAGAAAACAGCAGGTGGGGGATGCATTCACCAAGAAGCTTTAATTTCCTAAATAGAGAAAAAAAACAGAAAAACATCAGTGTGCTGTGATAACAACAATCCCAACAATCCCAAGGTGTTTATTTCAGCATGAAACAAAGGGGGAAAATTCCTGGAACTTTCCTCCCCACTTTTCACACTCAGGTTTGGCTCCTCTTGAGGAAATTCCTCTGAAATCCTCATGGTGAAACTCACTTTTAAAAACCAAAGTCATTTAGCAGGACAGAGACATGACAGAATCTAAATCTGGTAGTAAGAAATGCCAAAAGGGAAATAATCAAGTGTTTGTCCAAGTTTTTAAGTTCAGCTTTCAGGGGTCTTCCTCTTTCTGAAGAATTTATCACCTCCCTCTCATAGAATGTGATGCCAGGAGATTTCTTGAAGAGAGATGGGTAAATTTGCCTTTTCTGTGTGGTCTGAACAGCTGAAATAGAGAAGAAAATTCAGTATTTGTTTGAAATGCTGGAATTCTGAAATTACAAACACACAGCACCTCCTTTTCCCTCAGCTTTTTCCATCCCTGCAGCCTTTTCCAGAGGTGAATGGTTTAGTCTGATAAAGCACCTGAAATTGGGGTTTCCTCCAGGATTTTGTGCTTGGAGAATCTACTTAGAAATCTTAAGGGAGCAGATTGGAAATTTTTCTTAATTTTAGCTGTCAGCACCTCGGGCTGAGTGTGGTAACAGGCTTTTAAATGAAAGATCATGTATTGAACCAGGGAGAGGAATGTGGTGCTTGGGAAAATATTAGGAACACCTCAGCTGATCTTTAATCTCCATCATCTTGGAGACAGCAGAAGAATCAGAGTAGAAAGTGAGAACAATTAACTCAAACCATGCTAATAAAACTAATTTAGCCAGAAATTCCACTGTATGTTTTGAATTTAGAAGCATCATTTTGTTAAATGTTTGTTTTTCCTCGGTCTTTACAAAAAGAAGGAATTTTTAAGCAGGTAGAGACTGAGCTGCCCAAAATGTTGGGATTTTTTTTTAAATTCTCTCCAGGTCACTTCTGTCCTGATGGCCTCGAGGTCCCTCCATGCCCAGCTGGGAGCTTCAAGCCCAAGGAAGGAGTTCCCAGAGCCAGCAGCAGCTCCTCGTTCTTGCCAGGTCTGTGTCCTAAAATTTTAATTTTGGGCCTGCTGAGGCCACCCAGCAGGTCAGTTGTGACAAAAAACTCAGAAACTTTCTGCTTTTAAAGCTTTTTTGACAGCAGCTTTGCACGGGAGGCACTTTTTTAACACTCTTAGTGAACTTTTCCAGCACAGCCTCCTCACTCAGGCTCCTTTCCAAGCTCCCTCCTGAGCAGGAACACAATGAAAGCTGAGCATCCCCCTGTCCATTGGGAAAGGTGTTTTAATTTGTGTTTGAATCACCCACAACAGTCCTCATCCCATTCTGGATTCCAAGGGAAATGAGGTTACAGATCAGGGAATATTTTATATACATTTTTACATAAAATTTTATTTTTTATATAATTTTATATCTTTTTATAATTTAAAAAATATTTATTTTATATATAATTTTTATAATATTTTATATTGCAACAGCCAAAAAAGCACTTGAATTTCTGCCTTCAGAAGCTGCTGAGGCCCTGCCCTTAAATTTAAAAATGCCAAGCAGATGAAGGAGTTTGTAATGTTTGTAATGTTTGTAATGTTCCAAGTGCTGCAAGGCAGCAGCACAAGGCTTCCCCAGATTTCCAGCTGTGATGCTTCCTTCTAAATATTTTTGTTTTGGTTTGGTTTCCTAAGCCAGTAGAACTTTGTTTTATACACACAGCACTGAGTCACCCTAATGACTGGGAAACGTGGGGAAAGCGATGAGATTTTGGTTTAGTTATGGTGAAATTAAGTTTAAAAGGCAGAATAATAGAGGTTTGTTGTTTTTTTCTGCTGTCAGATCTTTGCTTAGGCATGGAAAGGGAGCTTTGGCTCTATAATCACACGTGGCTGAGGCTCTCTCTGCCTGGGTTTGAGCATTTCAGAGCATCTCACAAAGGTGTAAAAATCCCTCTCAGTCCTTAACAACGCTGTACAAACAGGAAAATAGAGGGAGCTTCAGGGAATGAGCTCAATCCACCAAAGTAAACCTTGCCCAGGCTCTAAGTGTTTTATCCAAGGTCCCAAACCCCAGCCAGGAGCACAAACCTGGAGTTCAGGTGCTCAGTCTCCCTTTGCATCTCTTGGGCTCATCCCTGGTGTGCTAAGAAAATAATTATCTCCCTCAAATCAAGCCATGTCTTTGTCTATCTGATCATTTCTTTTCCAGCAAATGACCCAGCTGCTAAAGTGTCTTGACTGTTGAATGATTTTTCTTTGCTCAAAAGGCAAGTCCAGGGAATTGCTGCCTTCCACCCACTCCTGGAATTAAAACCAGGAGAGCATTTCCGTGCTGCAGCGAGGAGCAAACCTCACATCTCATCAAGACAGCCAAATTCAACAGACAGGGCCAGTGGCATCTGAAAACAAAATCATTGTAGGAGCTGCACAGTAAATTAGGGTTTAAAAACTCTTTGGGTTTAATAATGTAAGCTGCTGTGCTGTGCCCATGCTGCTTTATTTGATGGTGTTGTCATCTCTCCTAAGGAACACTTGGCAAAGGCAGGATAATTCCTGATGCCACAGGATACAGGGATGAGCTCTGAGAAGCCACAGGATATTCCAAATACACTGCCCTGATGGTCTTGCTGTGCTCACCCCCTGCACTGCTGTGTGTCAAGTGTGACAAAGATGTTTTCCAGTGAAAAACAAGTTTCATGTCACATTTATTGCACAGCAGCAGGTCCAGCCTGGTCCTGCAGAGCAGATCAAAGCTGAGGTCAGGGGGAAGATGCTTTAGTTGGCCAGAGGAGCTGTGGCTGCCCTGGGAGTGTCCAAGGCCAGGCTGGAGCAGCCTGGGAAGGTGGAAATGCCCCTGCCCATGGCAGGGGTGGGATGGGATGAGCTTTAGGGTCCTTTCCAGCCCAAACCATGCTGGGATTCCCTGCTGTCCATCTGCTCCCTCACTGATCTCATATGGAGTGTCCAGGCAGCCACACTGCTCAATCTGCTCTCAACTCCATCATCTCCAGAAAGGCAGGCAAGAATTGGGAATTTTCCACCCCTATACCCACATGGTTCTGTAAAATCACCGTCCTGCTGCATTTGCTGGGGGTGCAGATCCACATCAAGAGGTTTTTGTCAGCTCAAGGCTGAGTTTTGAGTGGGTCCCACAGCTCCATGAGTTTGCAGCCCCCTCAGGTGTGTTGGCTCAGCTGTGCTCAGTGCTGGGGAATTTTATAGTCTGGAGAAATTCAGGTTTCATCCTTTCCCACCTTGTGCTCCCCTGGGCTGTGTGTGTAAATGTAAGGAGGAAATAAATGAGATTTCTCTGAGGGGTAACAGTGAGCAAGAGGGCGGAAGGCAGAGGAGGAGACGGCCCCAAAACTCTCTCTGCATCCTGAGGAATCCCAGCCTGGCCCTGTGCCTTCAGTCTGTGGAGGGAGAAGCCTGGATTCTAATGAATCCTGATATTTTGGGGGGCTGTAAGGCTCTATTGCAGCCTGCAGAGGCACCCACACCCCGGGGCATGACTGAGCCTTGACAAACTCAGGTTTGGAGCAGAACCAACCTGGCAGTTCTCCATCCTCAGGCAGCTTTTTCCCTTCCCCTGAATTGCTCTGTTTGCTTTAGAAAGGCCTGGCTCAGGAGGAGAGCAGCCACTCCTGGGCTGAATTTGTGTTTCCTTTACTTGGGGAGGTTTTGTAATGAAATGCACTTTCTAAACATGCTAACAGCAGCCAGGGATCGTTGTTTTATTACTTATTGATCTTGTTTTAGGTTGCAAGACGAGCATCTTTTGTTTAACACTGGGATTTTAAGGATGATCACAGCTCAGGCTGCTTGTTATTCCAGCAGCTTTGCACTGAGTTTATCTCCAGCCTGCAAAACCCCTTCATCTCCCTGAATTCAAACATGGAAACAGCCTGGTTTTCCTGGAAACCCCAGGCTCTCTCCCAGCTGAGCCCCAGGCACGGTGATTATTATCTGTACTTGCATCAGAGGCTGTGTTCAGGCTGATGGGTTTGTGTTTTAAGACCTCAGTTCTCATCAGAGCGGCTCAGAGCACACGGGTTTAGTGCTTCCAGGACTAAATTCAGCTAATCCAACACCACCACCTCCTGGCTTTGCAGGAACTTTATTCCCAGTGTGGATGAACCTCCACCAAATTTCCTCGCTGGAGGTGGAAACAGAGGTGAAATATCTTCATATGTCGGATGCTCTGACCTCAGCAGGTCATAATCCCTTTCTGACCTTAAATACATCTCTCTTTAGGAGCTGAATTGTGTTTGAAGTGCCCTGCTGGGTATTTCTGCCCTGCTGGAGCCAGTTTCCCAGTGCCCTGCCAGCCAGGGACACACAACCCTCTGCCAGGGCAGGATGAGGCTGCAGACTGCAGACCCTGCCCGGCAGGGAGGGCTTGTACCCAGGCTGGCCTGGCCCAGCCCGACACCGAGTGCTCAGCAGGGTAAGCCTGGATTATTTTCTGCCCACTTCGTGTCTGTGCAGGCATTTCACCTCCACACTTCTTGCTTTGAGCAGTTTTTTCTGCTTTTTTCCTGCTCGCCCTCCCCTCAGCTCACACAGCACGGAGGTGTTGCTGTCTCCTTGCACCAGGAATATTTTGGCAGCCTCCAGAGCTGTTTTCCCTTGGGTGGTGGTGCCCAAAAAACCTCCTTCAGGCCCTTCTGGTGGGTCTGGTCCCAAAGGGAATCACTTTGTCCTCCTGTTCTCCCCCCTGAACTCCTCCTGCTGGGTCTGGTCCCAAAGGGAATCACTTTGTCCTCCTGTTTTCCCCCCTGAACTCCTCCTGATGGGCAGTTTCGTGCTGCTGATGCCTCCAAGGGTTGTTCTTTTCCTCAACAGAGGAATTATCAACCCTCCCACGCCAACCCAGCCCCCAAGAACCCACAGCAGCTTCACCCCTTAGAAATGTGGGAGAGATTCCTCCCCGTTCCCAGCTGATGGGATGGGGTGCAGAGAATTAGAGCCACCTGCAAGAGCAGCTGAAAGTGCCCCAAGAGAGGAATAGCTGGCACAGATTTCAGAAGAGCACCGGGAAATCACCCCTCAGGTGCTGGTGGCTTCGTGTGCAAGGTTTCATTGCAGTTTCTGGTAAATCAGTGTGACATAGACTGGCCTGGTGGAAAGTTCCACAAAACAGGTAAAAACAGCCAAGAATGAAGCCAGGCCACACATCCCATGGCTGTGAAGTGCTTGACCTGGCTGTGAATAACCCACTTTTGGCTTCAAACACCTCACACAGCCAGCCCATTCATTTTAGATGTGTGTTATTGGTGCTCAGCCGTGTCTCTGCCAGCCACATCAGCTTTTCCCCAGCTGCTGCACCCCAATATTTTTGTAGGGCAGAGTTTGCCTTCCCCTGTCACACGCTGTCCCAGGTGCTGTGCTGTGTTCTCAGGTTCGTGTGCCCCGTGGGCTCGGCCAGCCCCCGTGCCCCCAGCAATGCCTGTCCTCCAGGAACTGTTGGCAACCGCTTGGACCTCTTTGACAAGTCCCAGTGCGAGCCCTGCCCTGCAGGATTTGTCTGTGCCACAGGTACGTGGCTTTAGCACAAAAATTTGCTGAATTCTTTGGTCACCGCTGTCACAGAGCCCACCACAGCGAAGGGAAATGGGAAAAAAGTTTCTCTTTAATTTAGTTTTTCTCTGTGCCTGCTGGATGAGGTAATTTTGCTCTGAATTCTCTCTTTGTGCCATCCCTGGTTGATGTTTTAACTCCCTGACCTCGAGGCAGGCAGTTTTTACAGCTTTCCAAGTTTTTTAGCTTATTTGCAGCCTCTTCACCTTCATCTCCACTCCAGCTTTGGGCAGGGGCACCAGGCAGGAGTTGCTGGAGTTGATGAAAAATTGCTTTAGTAACCAATGGGGTAGAGCAGAGGCAGTAATTATTGTTATCCCATTAAAAACAAAGGCACAAAACGAGGGGGAGATTTAACTCAGGGCCGCTCACAAAGAGCTGAAAACTCTGAGAACCGGCTGCTATGAACACGCTTTTGCTGCTCTTAAATTCCCTTGGTGTTTCCACAGGAACTGGGGGGCAGCAGAAGCCCCCCAGCCCGTGCCCAGTTGGTCACTACTGCCCGGCTGGCAGCAGGAGCCCAGCCCAGCTCAGGTGTGCCCCGGGCACCTGGAGCAACAGGAGCAGCCTGGCCTCGGCCCAGGAGTGTTCCCCGTGCCCCCAGGGCTGGTTCTGTACGGCAGGAGCCCGGGTACCCACCGGGAGATGCAGCTCGGGCCACTACTGCCCTCAAGGTAGGCAGCTCCTCATGGCAATCAGGGAGATTTAATTAAATTTAAATTATTATTACCATTATTATATTATATTATATTAT
>NC_031792.1:3375238-3377099 GCF_001522545.3 Parus major | reverse complement strand
ATTATATTATATTATATTATATTATATTGTATTATATTATATTATATTATATTATATTATATTATATTACATTATATTACATTACATTATATTATATTATATTACATTATATTATATTATTATATTTTATTATATTACATTATATTACATTATATTACATTATATTACATTACATTAAATTACATTACATTACATTACATTATATTACATTACATTCTATTACATTGCATTGTATTACATTACATTGCATTAAATTACATTACATTGTACTATATTACATTATATCATATTATTATATTGTATTATATTACATCATATTTTATTATATTATATTATATTACATTATATTACATTATATTGCATTACATTATATTACATTGCATTGTATTACATTACATTGCATTAAATTACATTACATTGTATTATATTACATTATATCATATTATTATTATTATATTTAATTATATTTAATTATATTATATTTATTGTATTATTAATTATTGATTATTATTATAATAAATCTATTTATTATTATTTCATTATTTATAATAATGTATTATTTATTTATATTTATTATAGATATTTAATGATTTATATACTATTGTACATGTATACAATATATATGTATATATACAATATATGTATATATTGTATATGTATATTGTATATGTAATGTATTATGTATTATATATTATTTTTATATTATTTATAATTATTTTATTACTACATTAATGATTATATTTTAATTATTTTTATTTATTATATATAAATATATAACTCTAGAATATATTATATATATTTATATTTTTAATTTTTTTAAAAAAATATTATTATTAAACTAATTAATTAATTGATTTTTTACTCATTTTTCAGCCACACACTGACTTTTTCAGCCAGTTACTGGCTTTATTTTTTGCACTGTTGACAGCAGACCATCCCTTAAAATAATTAAAATAGTTAAAATATTTAAAAATAAGTAAGTTTAAGTTAAAATACTTTAAAAACTTAATACAGTGTAGTCACTATTTTATATTCTTTGAACAAAGCATATTTGTCCCATTATTTTTTTTCCCCCCACACTTAATTTACAAAGAATTAAAATGCCCAATCAAACACCTGGTACAAGCAACCATCCTAATTTGAATCTTCCTGCAAAGCTTCTGCAATTGCTGCTAAATGCTGATTCTTTGTTGTTATCAGAGCTGCAAGCAGTGATTTTTTTAAAATATGTATTTACAAGTAAAAAATTGCAATTTTAAAATTACAATTGTAAAATTAAATTGTAAAAATTAATTGTACTTGTAAATAATTGATACCCTCAAAAAAAACCAAACCCTTCCTGCCTTCTGTGTTTGAAGCTGCATTAAGATTTGGGTGTTTCTGTGCTGTCTCTCTCTCTGAAAGGCAGCTGGAGGAGCACGCAGTTCCCCTGCCCTGCAGGAACCTACAGCAGCAGGATGGCCAGGGGCAGGCTGCAGGATTGCTCTGCCTGCCCTGCCGGAGCCTTCTGCCCCCCTGGCACCTCCAAACCTCTGCTGTGCCCTCTGTAAGTGCAGGACGATGCTCTGGGTGTGCAGGTACAAGGGGAGATGGCTATTTGTGGCATCTCATGGCTATTCTGCTTTTAATTCTTATTTTGCTGGAGGTGACTTTCACCTCTCGTGTTGCCGGGTGGTCCAGGTAAGTTTTGTCAGAATTGGGTGGGTTTTGCCGCAGAAACTGCACATTTCCTCTGATCAGAGCGCCAGGAATTTGGGATAGAGGTGTGGATTTTACTGCCAGGGCAGGGCTCTGACTCCAGTAAGTCCCACTGATGAGTTTTGCTCCGCCTTTTCTAACTGTGCTCCCCTGTGTTGTTTTA